>NW_026696897.1:0-40381 GCF_030435755.1 Ochotona princeps | reverse complement strand
GGCATGTGAAACCCGCATGTGGAGTATTCGTTTGTGTGAAATGCTCTACCAGGTTCATTTCAGTCCTAGCCATACAAAGGGCACTAAGCATAGAGTGTGAAAACTGAGTTTCCTTGAGAACTGCTTGGAAGCCTGATGGTGTGTGAAGTTAGTGAGCCAAATGGAGTTGTTCTCCCACAAGAACCACTCGGCTGATCCTTCTTCAATATGCCCTTCACCAACATGCAGTGTTTCCTTGATTGAATTAGCTCTCACACCAATATTTGCGTCTAGAGCCTTTGCATTGAGGGCTATCTGAAAACGGCTGTGGCGCTGAAGTTGCCTGTGAATGTGTAGTTGGTGGCATGTGAAACCCGCATGTGGAGCATTCGTTTGTGTGGGATGCTCTACCAGGTTCATTCCTAGATAATGCAGTGAAAGGCACTAAGCATAGAGTGTGAAAACTGAGTTTCCTTGAGAGCTGCTTGGAAGCCTGATGGTGTGTGAAGTTAGTGAGCCAAATGGAGTTGTTCTCCCACAAGAACCACTCGGCTGATCCTTCTTCAATATGCCCTTCACCACATGCAGTGTTTCCTTGATTGAATTAGCTCTCACACCAATATTGCGTCTAGAGCCTTTGCATTGAGGGCTATCTGAAAACGGCTGTGGCGCTGAAGTTGCCTGTGAATGTGGAGTTGGTGGCATGTGAAACCCGCATGTGGAGCATTCGTTTTGTGTGGGATGCTCTACCAGGTTCATTTCAGTCCTAGCCATACAAAGGGCACTAAGGATAGAGTGTGAAAACTGAGTTTCCTTGAGAGCTGCTTGGAAGCCTGATGGTGTGTGAAGTTAGTGAGCCAAGTGGAGTTGTTTCTCCCACAAGAATCATTCGGCTGATCCTTCTTCAATATGCCCTTCACCAACATGCAGTGTTTCCTTGATTGAATTAGCTCTCACACCAATATTTGCGTCTAGAGCCTTTGCATTGAGGGCTGTCTGAAAACAGCTGTTTCTCTGAAGTTGCCTGTGAATGTGGAGTTGGTGGCATGTGAAACCCGCATGTGGAGCATTCGTTTGTGTGGGATGCTCTACCAGGTTCATTCCTAGATAATGCACTCAAGGGCACTAAGCATAGAGTGTGAAAACTGAGTTTCCTTGAGAGCTGCTTGGAAGCCTGATGGTGTGTGAAGTTAGTGAGCCAAATGGAGTTGTTCTCCCACAAGAACCACTCGGCTGATCCTTCTTCAATATGCCCTTCACCAACATGCAGTGTTTCCTTGATTGAATTAGCTCTCACACCAATATTTGCGTCTAGAGCCTTTGCATTGAGGGCTATCTGAAAACGGCTGTGGCGCTGAAGTTGCCTGTGAATGTGGAGTTGGTGGCATGTGAAACCCGCATGTGGAGCATTCGTTTGTGTGGGATGCTCTACCAGGTTCATTCCTAGATAATGCACTCAAAGGGCACTAAGCATAGAGTGTTAACTGAGTTTCCTTGAGAGCTGCTTGGAAGCCTGATGGTGTGTGAAGTTAGTGAGCCAAATGGAGTTGTTCTCCCACAAGAACCACTCGGCTGATCCTTCTTCAATATGCCCTTCACGAACATGCAGTGTTTCCTTGATTGAATTAGCTCTCACACCAATATTTGCGTCTAGAGCCTTTGCATTGAGGGCTATCTGAAAACGTCTGTGGCGCTGAAGTTGCCTGTGAATGTGGAGTTGGTGGCATGTGAAACCCGCATGTGCAGCATTCGTTTGTGTGGGATGCTCTACCAGGTTCATTCCTAGATAATGCACACAAAGGGCACTAAACATAGAATGTGAAAACTGAGTTTCCTTGAGAGCTGCTTGGAAGCCTGATGGTGTGTGAAGTTAGTGAGCCAAATTTGTTCTCCCACAAGAACCACTCGGCTGATCCTTCTTCAATATGCCCTTCACCAACATGCAGTGTTTCCTTGATTGAATTAGCTCTCACACCAATATTTGCGTCTAGAGCCTTTGCATTGAGGGCTATCTGAAAACGGCTGTGGCGCTGAAGTTGCCTGTGAATGTGGAGTTGGTGGCATGTGAAACCCGCATGTGGAGTATTCGTTTGTGTGAAATGCTCTACCAGGTTCATTTCAGTCCTAGCCATACAAAGGGCACTAAGCATAGAGTGTGAAAACTGAGTTTCCTTGAGAACTGCTTGGAAGCCTGATGGTGTGTGAAGTTAGTGAGCCAAATGGAGTTGTTCTCCCACAAGAACCACTCGGCTGATCCTTCTTCAATATGCCCTTCACCAACATGCAGTGTTTCCTTGATTGAATTAGCTCTCACACCAATATTTGCGTCTAGAGCCTTTGCATTGAGGGCTATCTGAAAACGGCTGTGGCGCTGAAGTTGCCTGTGAATCTGGAGTTGGTGGCATGTGAAACCCGCATGTGGAGCATTCTTTTGTGTGGGATGCTCTACCAGGTTCATTCCTAGATAATGCACTCAAAGGGCACTAAGCATAGAGTGTGAAAACTGAGTTTCCTTGAGAGCTGCTTGGAAGCCTGATGGTGTGTGAAGTTAGTGAGCCAAATGGAGTTGTTCTCCCACAAGAACCACTCGGCTGATCCTTCTTCAATATGCCCTTCACCAACATGCAGTGTTTCCTTGATTGAATTAGCTCTCACACCAATATTTGCGTCTACAGCTTTTGCATTGAGGGCTATCTGAAAACGGCTGTGGCGCTGAAGTTGCCTGTGAATGTGTAGTTGGTGGCATGTGAAACCCGCATGTGGAGCATTCGTTTGTGTGGGATGCTCTACCAGGTTCATTCCTAGATAATGCAGTGAAAGGGCACTAAGCATAGAGTGTGAAAACTGAGTTTCCTTGAGAGCTGCTTGGAAGCCTGATGGTGTGTGAAGTTAGTGAGCCAAATGGAGTTGTTCTCCCACAAGAACCACTCGGCTGATCCTTCTTCAATATGCCCTTCACCAACATGCAGTGTTTCCTTGATTGAATTAGCTCTCACACCAATATTTGCGTCTAGAGCCTTTGCATTGAGGGCTATCTGAAAACGGCTGTGGCGCTGAAGTTGCCTGTGAATGTGGAGTTGGTGGCATGTGAAACCCGCATGTGGAGCATTCGTTTGTGTGGGATGCTCTACCAGGTTCATTCCTAGATAATGCACTCAAAGGGCACTAAACATAGAGTGTGAAAACTGAGTTTCCTTGAGAGCTGCTTGGAAGCCTGATGGTGTGTGAAGTTAGTGAGCCAAATGGAGTTGTTCTCCCACAAGAACCACTCGTCTGATCCTTCTTCAATATGCCCTTCACCAACATGCAGTGTTTCCTTGATTGAATTAGCTCTCACACCAATATTTGCGTCTAGAGTCTTTGCATTGAGGGCTATCTGAAAACGGCTGTGGCGCTGAAGTTGCCTGTGAATGTGGAGTTGGTGGCATGTGAAACCCCGCATGTGTTGGAGCATTCGTTTGTGTGGGATGCTCTACCAGGTTCATTTCAGTCCTAGCCATACAAAGGGCACTAAGGATAGAGTGTGAAAACTGAGTTTCCTTGAGAGCTGCTTGGAAGCCTGATGGTGTGTGAAGTTAGTGAGCCAAGTGGAGTTGTTCTCCCACAAGAATCATTCGGCTGATCCTTCTTCAATATGCCCTTCACCAACATGCAGTGTTTCCTTGATTGAATTAGCTCTCACACCAATATTTGCGTCTAGAGCCTTTGCATTGAGGGCTGTCTGAAAACAGCTGTTTCTCTGAAGTTGCCTGTGAATGTGGAGTTGGTGGCATGTGAAACCCGCATGTGGAGCATTCGTTTGTGTGGGATGCTCTACCAGGTTCATTCCTAGATAATGCACTCAAAGGGCACTAAGCATAGAGTGTGAAAACTGAGTTTCCTTGAGAGCTGCTTGGAAGCCTGATGGTGTGTGAAGTTAGTGAGCCAAATGGAGTTGTTCTCCCACAAGAACCACTCGGCTGATCCTTCTTCAATATGCCCTTCACGAACATGCAGTGTTTCCTTGATTGAATTAGCTCTCACAGCAATATTTGCGTCTAGAGCCTTTGCATTGAGGGCTATCTGAAAACGGCTGTGGCGCTGAAGTTGCCTGTGAATGTGGAGTTGGTGGCATGTGAAACCCGCATGTGGAGCATTCGTTTGTGTGGGATGCTCTACCAGGTTTATTCCTAGATAATGCACTCAAAGGGCACTAAACATAGAATGTGAAAACTGAGTTTCCTTGAGAGCTGCTTGGAAGCCTGATGGTGTGTGAAGTTAGTGAGCCAAATGGAGTTGTTCTCCCACAAGAACCACAAGGCTGATCCTTCTTCAATATGCCCTTCACCAACATGCAGTGTTTCCTTGATTGAATTAGCTCTCACACCAATATTTGCGTCTAGAGCCTTTGCATTGAGGGCTATCTGAAAACGGCTGTGGCGCTGAAGTTGCCTGTGAATGTGGAGTTGGTGGCATGTGAAACCCGCATGTGGAGCATTCGTTTGTGTGGGATGCTCTACTAGGTTCATTTCAGTCCTAGCCACACAAAGGGCACTAAGCATAGAGTGTGAAAACTGAGTTTCCTTGAGAGCTGCTTGGAAGCCTGATGGTGTGTGAAGTTAGTGAGCCAAATGGAGTTGTTCTCCCACAAGAACCACTCGGCTGATCCTTCTTCAATATGCCCTTCACCAACATGCAGTGTTTCCTTGATTGAATTAGCTCTCACACCAATATTTGCGTCTAGAGCCTTTGCATTGAGGGCTATCTGAAAACGGCTGTGGCGCTGAAGTTGCCTGTGAATGTGGAGTTGGTGGCATGTGAAACCCGCATGTGGAGTATTCGTTTGTGTGGGATGCTCTACCAGGTTCATTTCAGTCCTAGCCAAACAAAGGCACTAAGCATAGAGTGTGAAAACTGAGTTTCCTTGAGAGCTGCTTGGAAGCCTGATGGTGTGTGAAGTTAGTGAGCCAAATGGAGTTGTTCTCCCACAAGAACCACAAGGCTGATCCTTCTTCAATATGCCCTTCACCAACATGCAGTGTTTCCTTGATTGAATTAGCTCTCACACCAATATTTGCGTCTAGAGCCTTTGCATTGAGGGCTATCTGAAAACGGCTGTGGCGCTGAAGTTGCCTGTGAATGTGTAGTTGGTGGCATGTGAAACCCGCATGTGGAGCATTCGTTTGTGTGGGATGCTGACCAAGCTTCATTTCAGTCCTCGGCACACAAAGAGCACTAAGCATAGTGTTTGAAAACTGAGTTTCCTTGAGAGCTGCTTGGAAGCCTGATGGTGTGTGAAGTTAGTGAGCCAAATGGAGTTGTTCTCCCTCAAGAACCACTCGGCTGATCCTTCTTCAATATGCCCTTCACCAACATGCAGTGTTTCCTTGATTGAATTAGCTCTCACACCAATATTTGCGTCTAGAGCCTTTGCATTGAGGGCTATCTGAAAACGGCTGTTTCTCTGAAGTTGCCTGTGAATCTGGAGTTGGTGGCATGTGAAACCCGCATGTGGAGCATTCGTTTGTGTGGGATGCTCTACCAGGTTCATTCCTAGATAATGCACTCAAAGGGCACTAAGCATAGAGTGTGAAAACTGAGTTTCCTTGAGAGCTGCTTGGAAGCCTGATGGTGTGTGAAGTTAGTGAGCCAAATGGAGTTGTTCTCCCACAAGAACCACTCGGCTGATCCTTCTTCAATATGCCCTTCACCAACATGCAGTGTTTCCTTGATTGAATTAGCTCTCACACCAATATTTGCGTCTACAGCTTTTGCATTGAGGGCTATCTGAAAACGGCTGTGGCGCTGAAGTTGCCTGTGAATGTGGAGTTGGTGGCATGTGAAACCCGCATGTGGAGCATTCGTTTGTGTGGGATGCTCTACCAGGTTCATTCCTAGATAATGCAGTGAAAGGGCACTAAGCATAGAGTGTGAAAACTGAGTTTCCTTGAGAGCTGCTTGGAAGCCTGATGGTGTGTGAAGTTAGTGAGCCAAATGGAGTTGTTCTCCCACAAGAACCACTCGGCTGATCCTTCTTCAATATGCCCTTCACCAACATGCAGTGTTTCCTTGATTGAATTAGCTCTCACACCAATATTTGCGTCTAGAGCCTTTGCATTGAGGGCTATCTGAAAACGGCTGTGGCGCTGAAGTTGCCTGTGAATGTGGAGTTGGTGGCATGTGAAACCCGCATGTGGAGTATTCGTTTGTGTGGGATGCTCTACCAGGTTCATTTCAGTCCTAGCCAAACAAAGGGCACTAAGCATAGAGTGTGAAAACTGAGTTTCCTTGAGAGCTGCTTGGAAGCCTGATGGTGTGTGAAGTTAGTGAGCCAAATGGAGTTGTTCTCCCACAAGAACCACAAGGCTGATCCTTCTTCAATATGCCCTTCACCAACATGCAGTGTTTCCTTGATTGAATTAGCTCTCACACCAATATTTGCGTCTAGAGCCTTTGCATTGAGGGCTATCTGAAAACGGCTGTGGCGCTGAAGTTGCCTGTGAATGTGTAGTTGGTGGCATGTGAAACCCGCATGTGGAGCATTCGTTTGTGTGGGATGCTGACCAAGCTTCATTTCAGTCCTAGGCACACAAAGAGCACTAAGCATAGTGTTTGAAAACTGAGTTTCCTTGAGAGCTGCTTGGAAGCCTGATGGTGTGTGAAGTTAGTGAGCCAAATGGAGTTGTTCTCCCTCAAGAACCACTCGGCTGATCCTTCTTCAATATGCCCTTCACCAACATGCAGTGTTTCCTTGATTGAATTAGCTCTCACACCAATATTTGCGTCTAGAGCCTTTGCATTGAGGGCTATCTGAAAACGGCTGTTTCTCTGAAGTTGCCTGTGAATCTGAGTTGGTGGCATGTGAAACCCGCATGTGGAGCATTCGTTTGTGTGGGATGCTCTACCAGGTTCATTCCTAGATAATGCACTCAAAGGGCACTAAGCATAGAGTGTGAAAACTGAGTTTCCTTGAGAGCTGCTTGGAAGCCTGATGGTGTGTGAAGTTAGTGAGCCAAATGGAGTTGTTCTCCCTCAAGAACCACTCGGCTGATCCTTCTTCAATATGCCCTTCACCAACATGCAGTGTTTCCTTGATTGAATTAGCTCTCACACCAATATTTGCGTCTAGAGCCTTTGCATTGAGGGCTATCTGAAAACGGCTGTGGCGCTGAAGTTGCCTGTGAATGTGGAGTTGGTGGCATGTGAAACCCGCATGTGGAGCATTCGTTTGTGTGGGATGCTCTACTAGGTTCATTTCAGTCCTAGCCACACAAAGGGCACTAAGCATAGAGTGTGAAAACTGAGTTTCCTTGAGAGCTGCTTGGAAGCCTGATGGTGTGTGAAGTTAGTGAGCCAAATGGAGTTGTTCTCCCACAAGAACCACTCGGCTGATCCTTCTTCAATATGCCCTTCACCAACATGCAGTGTTTCCTTGATTGAATTAGCTCTCACACCAATATTTGCGTCTAGAGCCTTTGCATTGAGGGCTATCTGAAAACGGCTGTGGCGCTGAAGTTGCCTGTGAATGTGGAGTTGGTGGCATGTGAAACCCGCATGTGGAGTATTCGTTTGTGTGGGATGCTCTACCAGGTTCATTTCAGTCCTAGCCAAACAAAGGGCACTAAGCATAGAGTGTGAAAACTGAGTTTCCTTGAGAGCTGCTTGGAAGCCTGATGGTGTGTGAAGTTAGTGAGCCAAATGGAGTTGTTCTCCCACAAGAACCACAAGGCTGATCCTTCTTCAATATGCCCTTCACCAACATGCAGTGTTTCCTTGATTGAATTAGCTCTCACACCAATATTTGCGTCTAGAGCCTTTGCATTGAGGGCTATCTGAAAACGGCTGTGGCGCTGAAGTTGCCTGTGAATGTGTAGTTGGTGGCATGTGAAACCCGCATGTGGAGCATTCGTTTGTGTGGGATGCTGACCAAGCTTCATTTCAGTCCTAGGCACACAAAGAGCACAAAGCATAGTGTTTGAAAACTGAGTTTCCTTGAGAGCTGCTTGGAAGCCTGATGGTGTGTGAAGTTAGTGAGCCAAATGGAGTTGTTCTCCCACAAGAACCACTCGGCTGATCCTTCTTCAATATGCCCTTCACCAACATGCAGTGTTTCCTTGATTGAATTAGCTCTCACACCAATATTTGCGTCTAGAGCCTTTGCATTGAGGGCTATCTGAAAACGGCTGTGGCGCTGAAGTTGCCTGTGAATGTGGAGTTGGTGGCATGTGAAACCCGCATGTGGAGCATTCGTTTGTGTGGGATGCTCTACCAGGTTCCTTCCTAGATAATGCACACAAAGGGCACTAAACATAGAATGTGAAAACTGAGTTTCCTTGAGAGCTGCTTGGAAGCCTGATGGTGTGTGAAGTTAGTGAGCCAAATGGAGTTGTTCTCCCACAAGAACCACTCGGCTGATCCTTCTTCAATATGCCCTTCACCAACATGCATTGTTTCCTTGATTGAATTAGCTCTCACACCAATATTTGCGTCTAGAGCCTTTGCATTGAGGGCTGTCTGAAAACAGCTGTTTCTCTGAAGTTGCCTGTGAATGTGGAGTTGGTGGCATGTGAAACCCGCATGTGGAGCATTCGTTAGTGTGTAATGCTGACCAAGCTTCATTTCAGTGCTAGCCACACAAAGAGCACTAAGCATAGAGTGTGAAAACTGAGTTTCCTTGAGAGCTGCTTGGAAGCCTGATGGTGTGTGAAGTTAGTGAGCCAAATGGAGTTGTTCTCCCACAAGAACCACTCGGCTGATCCTTCTTCAATATGCCCTTCACCAACATGCAGTGTTTCCTTGATTGAATTAGCTCTCACACCAATATTTGCGTCTAGAGCCTTTGCATTGAGGGCTATCTGAAAACGGCTGTGGCGCTGAAGTTGCCTGTGAATGTGGAGTTGGTGGCATGTGAAACCCGCATGTGGAGCATTCGTTTGTGTGGGATGCTCTACCAGGTTCATTCCTAGATAATGCACTCAAAGGGCACTAAACATAGAGTGTGAAAACTGAGTTTCGTTGAGAGCTGCTTGGAAGCCTGATGGTGTGTGAAGTTAGTGAGCCAAATGGAGTTGTTCTCCCACAAGAACCACTCGGCTGATCCTTCTTCAATATGCCCTTCACCAACATGCAGTGTTTCCTTGATTGAATTAGCTCTCACACCAATATTTGCGTCTAGAATCTTTGCATTGAGGGCTATCTGAAAACGGCTGTGGCGCTGAAGTTGCCTGTGAATGTGGAGTTGGTGGCATGTGAAACCCGCATGTGGAGCATTCGTTTGTGTGGGATGCTCTACCAGGTTCATTTCAGTCCTAGCCATACAAAGGGCACTAAGGATAGAGTGTGAAAACTGAGTTTCCTTGAGAGCTGCTTGGAAGCCTGATGGTGTGTGAAGTTAGTGAGCCAAATGGAGTTGTTCTCCCACAAGAATCACTCGGCTGATCCTTCTTCAATATGCCCTTCACCAACATGCAGTGTTTCCTTGATTGAATTAGCTCTCACACCAATATTTGCGTCTAGAGCCTTTGCATTGAGGGCTATCTGAAAACGGCTGTGGCGCTGAAGTTGCCTGTGAATGTGGAGTTGGTGGCATGTGAAACCCGCATGTGGAGCATTCGTTTGTGTGGGATGCTCTACCAGGTTCATTCCTAGATAATGCACTCAAAGGGCACTAAACATAGAGTGTGAAAACTGAGTTTCCTTGAGAGCTGCTTGGAAGCCTGATGGTGTGTGAAGTTAGTGAGCCAAATGGAGTTGTTCTCCCACAAGAACCACTCGGCTGATCCTTCTTCAATATGCCCTTCACCAACATGCAGTGTTTCCTTGATTGAATTAGCTCTCACACCAATATTTGCGTCTAGAGCCTTTGCATTGAGGGCTATCTGAAAACGGCTGTGGCGCTGAAGTTGCCTGTGAATGTGGAGTTGGTGGCATGTGAAACCCGCATGTGGAGCATTCGTTTGTGTGGGATGCTCTACCAGGTTTATTCCTAGATAATGCACTCAAAGGGCACTAAACATAGAATGTGAAAACTGAGTTTCCTTGAGAGCTGCTTGGAAGCCTGATGGTGTGTGAAGTTAGTGAGCCAAATGGAGTTGTTCTCCCTCAAGAACCACTCGGCTGATCCTTCTTCAATATGCCCTTCACCAACATGCAGTGTTTCCTTGATTGAATTAGCTCTCACACCAATATTTGCGTCTAGAGCCTTTGCATTGAGGGCTATCTGAAAACGGCTGTGGCGCTGAAGTTGCCTGTGAATGTGGAGTTGGTGGCATGTGAAACCCGCATGTGGAGCATTCGTTTGTGTGGGATGCTCTACCAGGTTCATTCCTAGATAATGCACTCAAAGGGCACTAAGCATAGAGTGTGATAACTGAGTTTCCTTGAGAGCTGCTTGGAAGCCTGATGGTGTGTGAAGTTAGTGAGCCAAATGGAGTTGTTCTCCCACAAGAACCACTTGGCTGATCCTTCTTCAATATGCCCTTCACCAACATGCAGTGTTTCCTTGATTGAATTAGCTCTCACACCAATATTTGCGTCTAGAGTCTTTGCATTGAGGGCTATCTGAAAACGGCTGTGGCGCTGAAGTTGCCTGTGAATGTGGAGTTGGTGGCATGTGAAACCCGCATGTGGAGCATTCGTTTGTGTGGATGCTCTACCAGGTTCATTTCAGTCCTAGCCATACAAAGGGCACTAAGGATAGAGTGTGAAAACTGAGTTTCCTTGAGAGCTGCTTGGAAGCCTGATGGTGTGTGAAGTTAGTGAGCCAAATGGAGTTGTTCTCCCACAAGAATCACTCGGCTGATCCTTCTTCAATATGCCCTTCACCAACATGCAGTGTTTCCTTGATTGAATTAGCTCTCACACCAATATTTGCGTCTAGAGCCTTTGCATTGAGGGCTATCTGAAAACGGCTGTGGCGCTGAAGTTGCCTGTGAATGTGGAGTTGGTGGCATGTGAAACCCGCATGTGGAGCATTCGTTTGTGTGGGATGCTCTACCAGGTTCATTCCTAGATAATGCACTCAAAGGGCACTAAGCATAGAGTGTGAAAACTGAGTTTCCTTGAGAGCTGCTTGGAAGCCTGATGGTGTGTGAAGTTAGTGAGCCAAATGGAGTTGTTCTCCCACAAGAACCACTCGGCTGATCCTTCTTCAATATGCCCTTCACGAACATGCAGTGTTTCCTTGATTGAATTAGCTCTCACACCAATATTTGCGTCTAGAGCCTTTGCATTGAGGGCTATCTGAAAACGGCTGTGGCGCTGAAGTTGCCTGTGAATGTGGAGTTGGTGGCATGTGAAACCCGCATGTGGAGCATTCGTTTGTGTGGGATGCTCTACCAGGTTTATTCCTAGATAATGCACTCAAAGGGCACTAAACATAGAATGTGAAAACTGAGTTTCCTTGAGAGCTGCTTGGAAGCCTGATGGTGTGTGAAGTTAGTGAGCCAAATGGAGTTGTTCTCCCACAAGAACCACTCGGCTGATCCTTCTTCAATATGCCCTTCACCAACATGCAGTGTTTCCTTGATTGAATTAGCTCTCACACCAATATTTGCGTCTAGAGCCTTTGCATTGAGGGCTATCTGAAAACAGCTGTGGCGCTGAAGTTGCCTGTGAATGTGGAGTTGGTGGCATGTGAAACCCGCATGTGGAGCATTCGTTTGTGTGGGATGCTCCGCTAGGTTCATTTCAGTCCTAGCCACACAAAGGGCACTAAGCATAGAGTGTGAAAACTGAGTTTCCTTGAGAGCTGCTTGGAAGCCTGATGGTGTGTGAAGTTAGTGAGCCAAATGGAGTTGTTCTCCCACAAGAACCACTCGGCTGATCCTTCTTCAATATGCCCTTCACCAACATGCAGTGTTTCCTTGATTGAATTAGCTCTCACACCAATATTTGCGTCTAGAGCCTTTGCATTGAGGGCTATCTGAAAACGGCTGTGGCGCTGAAGTTGCCTGTGAATGTGGAGTTGGTGGCATGTGAAACCCGCATGTGGAGTATTCGTTTGTGTGGGATGCTCTACCAGGTTCATTTCAGTCCTAGCCATACAAAGGGCACTAAGGATAGAGTGTGAAAACTGAGTTTCCTTGAGAGCTGCTTGGAAGCCTGATGGTGTGTGAAGTTAGTGAGCCAAATGAGTTGTTCTCCCACAAGAATCACTCGGCTGATCCTTCTTCAATATGCCCTTCACCAACATGCAGTGTTTCCTTGATTGAATTAGCTCTCACACCAATATTTGCGTCTAGAGCCTTTGCATTGAGGGCTATCTGAAAACGGCTGTGGCGCTGAAGTTGCCTGTGAATGTGGAGTTGGTGGCATGTGAAACCCGCATGTGGAGCATTCGTTTGTGTGGGATGCTCTACCAGGTTCATTCCTAGATAATGCACTCAAAGGGCACTAAGCATAGAGTGTGAAAACTGAGTTTCCTTGAGAGCTGCTTGGAAGCCTGATGGTGTGTGAAGTTAGTGAGCCAAATGGAGTTGTTCTCCCACAAGAACCACTCGGCTGATCCTTCTTCAATATGCCCTTCACGAACATGCAGTGTTTCCTTGATTGAATTAGCTCTCACACCAATATTTGCGTCTAGAGCCTTTGCATTGAGGGCTATCTGAAAACGGCTGTGGCGCTGAAGTTGCCTGTGAATGTGGAGTTGGTGGCATGTGAAACCCGCATGTGGAGCATTCGTTTGTGTGGGATGCTCTACCAGGTTTATTCCTAGATAATGCACTCAAAGGGCACTAAACATAGAATGTGAAAACTGAGTTTCCTTGAGAGCTGCTTGGAAGCCTGATGGTGTGTGAAGTTAGTGAGCCAAATGGAGTTGTTCTCCCACAAGAACCACTCTGCTGATCCTTCTTCAATATGCCCTTCACCAACATGCAGTGTTTCCTTGATTGAATTAGCTCTCACACCAATATTTGCGTCTAGAGCCTTTGCATTGAGGGCTATCTGAAAACGGCTGTGGCGCTGAAGTTGCCTGTGAATGTGGAGTTGGTGGCATGTGAAACCCGCATGTGGAGCATTCGTTTGTGTGGGATGCTCTACCAGGTTCATTCCTAGATAATGCACTCAAAGGGCACTAAGCATAGAGTGTGAAAACTGAGTTTCCTTGAGAGCTGCTTGGAAGCCTGATGGTGTGTGAAGTTAGTGAGCCAAATGGAGTTGTTCTCCCTCAAGAACCACTCGGCTGATCCTTCTTCAATATGCCCTTCACCAACATGCAGTGTTTCCTTGATTGAATTAGCTCTCACACCAATATTTGCGTCTAGAGCCTTTGCATTGAGGGCTATCTGAAAACGGCTGTGGCGCTGAAGTTGCCTGTGAATGTGGAGTTGGTGGCATGTGAAACCCGCATGTGGAGCATTCGTTTGTGTGGGATGCTCTACCAGGTTCATTCCTAGATAATGCACTCAAAGGGCACTAAGCATAGAGTGTGATAACTGAGTTTCCTTGAGAGCTGCTTGGAAGCCTGATGGTGTGTGAAGTTAGTGAGCCAAATGGAGTTGTTCTCCCACAAGAACCACTTGGCTGATCCTTCTTCAATATGCCCTTCACCAACATGCAGTGTTTCCTTGATTGAATTAGCTCTCACACCAATATTTGCGTCTAGAGTCTTTGCATTGAGGGCTATCTGAAAACGGCTGTGGCGCTGAAGTTGCCTGTGAATGTGGAGTTGGTGGCATGTGAAACCCGCATGTGGAGCATTCGTTTGTGTGGGATGCTCTACCAGGTTCATTTCAGTCCTAGCCATACAAAGGGCACTAAGGATAGAGTGTGAAAACTGAGTTTCCTTGAGAGCTGCTTGGAAGCCTGATGGTGTGTGAAGTTAGTGAGCCAAATGGAGTTGTTCTCCCACAAGAATCACTCGGCTGATCCTTCTTCAATATGCCCTTCACCAACATGCAGTGTTTCCTTGATTGAATTAGCTCTCACACCAATATTTGCGTCTAGAGCCTTTGCATTGAGGGCTATCTGAAAACGGCTGTGGCGCTGAAGTTGCCTGTGAATGTGGAGTTGGTGGCATGTGAAACCCGCATGTGGAGCATTCGTTTGTGTGGGATGCTCTACCAGGTTCATTCCTAGATAATGCACTCAAAGGGCACTAAGCATAGAGTGTGAAAACTGAGTTTCCTTGAGAGCTGCTTGGAAGCCTGATGGTGTGTGAAGTTAGTGAGCCAAATGGAGTTGTTCTCCCACAAGAACCACTCGGCTGATCCTTCTTCAATATGCCCTTCACGAACATGCAGTGTTTCCTTGATTGAATTAGCTCTCACACCAATATTTGCGTCTAGAGCCTTTGCATTGAGGGCTATCTGAAAACGGCTGTGGTGCTGAAGTTGCCTGTGAATGTGGAGTTGGTGGCATGTGAAACCCGCATGTGGAGCATTCGTTTGTGTGGGATGCTCTACCAGGTTTATTCCTAGATAATGCACTCAAAGGGCACTAAACATAGAATGTGAAAACTGAGTTTCCTTGAGAGCTGCTTGGAAGCCTGATGGTGTGTGAAGTTAGTGAGCCAAATGGAGTTGTTCTCCCACAAGAACCACTCGGCTGATCCTTCTTCAATATGCCCTTCACCAACATGCAGTGTTTCCTTGATTGAATTAGCTCTCACACCAATATTTGCGTCTAGAGCCTTTGCATTGAGGGCTATCTGAAAACAGCTGTGGCGCTGAAGTTGCCTGTGAATGTGGAGTTGGTGGCATGTGAAACCCGCATGTGGAGCATTCGTTTGTGTGGGATGCTCTGCTAGGTTCATTTCAGTCCTAGCCACACAAATGGCACTAAGCATAGAGTGTGAAAACTGAGTTTCCTTGAGAGCTGCTTGGAAGCCTGATGGTGTGTGAAGTTAGTGAGCCAAATGGAGTTGTTCTCCCACAAGAACCACTCGGCTGATCCTTCTTCAATATGCCCTTCACCAACATGCAGTGTTTCCTTGATTGAATTAGCTCTCACACCAATATTTGCGTCTAGAGCCTTTGCATTGAGGGCTATCTGAAAACGGCTGTGGCGCTGAAGTTGCCTGTGAATGTGGAGTTGGTGGCATGTGAAACCCGCATGTGGAGTATTCGTTTGTGTGGGATGCTCTACCAGGTTCATTTCAGTCCTAGCCATACAAAGGGCACTAAGCATAGAGTGTGAAAACTGAGTTTCCTTGAGAGCTGCTTGGAAGCCTGATGGTGTGTGAAGTTAGTGAGCCAAATGGAGTTGTTCTCCCACAAGAACCACAAGGCTGATCCTTCTTCAATATGCCCTTCACCAACATGCAGTGTTTCCTTGATTGAATTAGCTCTCACACCAATATTTGCGTCTAGAGCCTTTGCATTGAGGGCTATCTGAAAACGGCTGTGGCGCTGAAGTTGCCTGTGAATGTGTAGTTGGTGGCATGTGAAACCCGCATGTGGAGCATTCGTTTGTGTGGGATGCTCTACCAGGTTCATTCCTAGATAATGCACTCAAAGGGCACTAAGCATAGAGTGTGAAAACTGAGTTTCCTTGAGAGCTGCTTGGAAGCCTGATGGTGTGTGAAGTTAGTGAGCCAAATGGAGTTGTTCTCCCACAAGAACCACTCGGCTGATCCTTCTTCAATATGCCCTTCACGAACATGCAGTGTTTCCTTGATTGAATTAGCTCTCACACCAATATTTGCGTCTAGAGCCTTTGCATTGAGGGCTATCTGAAAACGGCTGTGGCGCTGAAGTTGCCTGTGAATGTGGAGTTGGTGGCATGTGAAACCCGCATGTGGAGCATTCGTTTGTGTGGGATGCTCTACCAGGTTTATTCCTAGATAATGCACTCAAAGGGCACTAAACATAGAATGTGAAAACTGAGTTTCCTTGAGAGCTGCTTGGAAGCCTGATGGTGTGTGAAGTTAGTGAGCCAAATGGAGTTGTTCTCCCGCAAGAACCACTCGGCTGATCCTTCTTCAATATGCCCTTCACCAACATGCAGTGTTTCCTTGATTGAATTAGCTCTCACACCAATATTTGCGTCTAGAGCCTTTGCATTGAGGGCTATCTGAAAACAGCTGTGGCGCTGAAGTTGCCTGTGAATGTGGAGTTGGTGGCATGTGAAACCCGCATGTGGAGCATTCGTTTGTGTGGGATGCTCTGCTAGGTTCATTTCAGTCCTAGCCACACAAAGGGCACTAAGCATAGAGTGTGAAAACTGAGTTTCCTTGAGAGCTGCTTGGAAGCCTGATGGTGTGTGAAGTTAGTGAGCCAAATGGAGTTGTTCTCCCACAAGAACCACTCGGCTGATCCTTCTTCAATATGCCCTTCACCAACATGCAGTGTTTCCTTGATTGAATTAGCTCTCACACCAATATTTGCGTCTAGAGCCTTTGCATTGAGGGCTATCTGAAAACGGCTGTGGCGCTGAAGTTGCCTGTGAATGTGTAGTTGGTGGCATGTGAAACCCGCATGTGGAGCATTCGTTTGTGTGGGATGCTGACCAAGCTTCATTTCAGTCCTAGGCACACAAAGAGCACTAAGCATAGTGTGTGAAAACTGAGTTTCCTTGAGAGCTGCTTGGAAGCCTGATGGTGTGTGAAGTTAGTGAGCCAAATGGAGTTGTTCTCCCACAAGAACCACTCGGCTGATCCTTCTTCAATATGCCCTTCACCAACATGCAGTGTTTCCTTGATTGAATTAGCTCTCACACCAATATTTGCGTCTAGAGCCTTTGCATTGAGGGCTATCTGAAAACGGCTGTGGCGCTGAAGTTGCCTGTGAATGTGGAGTTGGTGGCATGTGAAACCCGCATGTGAAGCATTCGTTTGTGTGGGATGCTCTACCAGGTTCATTCCTAGATAATGCACTCAAAGGGCACTAAGCATAGAGTGTGAAAACTGAGTTTCCTTGAGAGCTGCTTGGAAGCCTGATGGTGTGTGAAGTTAGTGAGCCAAATGAGTTGTTCTCCCTCAAGAACCACTCGGCTGATCCTTCTTCAATATGCCCTTCACCAACATGCAGTGTTTCCTTGATTGAATTAGCTCTCACACCAATATTTGCGTCTAGAGCCTTTGCATTGAGGGCTATCTGAAAACGGCTGTGGCGCTGAAGTTGCCTGTGAATGTGGAGTTGGTGGCATGTGAAACCCGCATGTGGAGCATTCGTTTGTGTGGGATGCTCTACCAGGTTCATTTCAGTCCTAGCCATACAAAGGGCACTAAGCATAGAGTGTGAAAACTGAGTTTCCTTGAGAGCTGCTTGGAAGCCTGATGGTGTGTGAAGTTAGTGAGCCAAATGGAGTTGTTCTCCCACAAGAACCACTCGGCTGATCCTTCTTCAATATGCCCTTCACCAACATGCAGTGTTTCCTTGATTGAATTAGCTCTCACACCAATATTTGCGTCTAGAGCCTTTGCATTGAGGGCTATCTGAAAACGGCTGTGGCGCTGAAGTTGCCTGTGAATGTGGAGTTGGTGGCATGTGAAACCCGCATGTGGAGCATTCGTTTGTGTGGGATGCTCTACCAGGTTCCTTCCTAGATAATGCACACAAAGGGCACTAAACATAGAATGTGAAAACTGAGTTTCCTTGAGAGCTGCTTGGAAGCCTGATGGTGTGTGAAGTTAGTGAGCCAAATGGAGTTGTTCTCCCACAAGAACCACTCGGCTGATCCTTCTTCAATATGCCCTTCACCAACATGCATTGTTTCCTTGATTGAATTAGCTCTCACACCAATATTTGCGTCTAGAGCCTTTGCATTGAGGGCTGTCTGAAAACAGCTGTTTCTCTGAAGTTGCCTGTGAATGTGGAGTTGGTGGCATGTGAAACCCGCATGTGGAGCATTCGTTAGTGTGTAATGCTGACCAAGCTTCATTTCAGTGCTAGCCACACAAAGAGCACTAAGCATAGAGTGTGAAAACTGAGTTTCCTTGAGAGCTGCTTGGAAGCCTGATGGTGTGTGAAGTTAGTGAGCCAAATGGAGTTGTTCTCCCACAAGAACCACTCGGCTGATCCTTCTTCAATATGCCCTTCACCAACATGCAGTGTTTCCTTGATTGAATTAGCTCTCACACCAATATTTGCGTCTAGAGCCTTTGCATTGAGGGCTATCTGAAAACGGCTGTGGCGCTGAAGTTGCCTGTGAATGTGGAGTTGGTGGCATGTGAAACCCGCATGTGGAGCATTCGTTTGTGTGGGATGCTCTACCAGGTTCATTCCTAGATAATGCACTCAAAGGGCACTAAGCATAGAGTGTGAAAACTGAGTTTCCTTGAGAGCTGCTTGGAAGCCTGATGGTGTGTGAAGTTAGTGAGCCAAATGGAGTTGTTCTCCCACAAGAACCACTCTGCTGATCCTTCTTCAATATGCCCTTCACCAACATGCAGTGTTTCCTTGATTGAATTAGCTCTCACACCAATATTTGCGTCTAGAGCCTTTGCATTGAGGGCTATCTGAAAACGGCTGTGGCGCTGAAGTTGCCTGTGAATGTGGAGTTGGTGGCATGTGAAAACCGCATGTGGAGCATTCGTTTGTGTGGGATGCTCTACCAGGTTCATTCCTAGATAATGCACACAAAGGGCACTAAATATAGAATGTGAAAACTGAGTTTCCTTGAGAGCTGCTTGGAAGCCTGATGGTGTGTGAAGTTAGTGAGCCAAATGGAGTTGTTCTCCCACAAGAACCACTCGGCTGATCCTTCTTCAATATGCCCTTCACCAACATGCAGTGTTTCCTTGATTGAATTAGCTCTCACACCAATATTTGCGTCTAGAGCCTTTGCATTGTGGGCTCTCTGAAAACAGCTGTGGCTCTGAAGTTGCCTGTGAATGTGGAGTTGGTGGCATGTGAAACCCGCATGTGGAGCATTCGTTTGTGTGAAATGCTCTACCAGGTTCATTTCAGTCCTAGCCATACAAAGGGCACTAAGCATAGAGTGTGAAAACTGAGTTTCCTTGAGAGCTGCTTGGAAGCCTGATGGTGTGTGAAGTTAGTGAGCCAAATGGAGTTGTTCTCCCACAAGAACCACAAGGCTGATCCTTCTTCAATATGCCCTTCACCAACATGCAGTGTTTCCTTGATTGAATTAGCTCTCACACCAATATTTGCGTCTAGAGCCTTTGCATTGAGGGCTATCTGAAAACGGCTGTGACGCTGAAGTTGCCTGTGAATGTGGAGTTGGTGGCATGTGAAACCCGCATGTGGAGCATTCGTTTGTGTGGGATGCTCTACCAGGTTCATTCCTAGATAATGCACTCAAAGGGCACTAAGCATAGAGTGTGAAAACTGAGTTTCCTTGAGAGCTGCTTGGAAGCCTGATGGTGTGTGAAGTTAGTGAGCCAAATGGAGTTGTTCTCCCACAAGAACCACTCGGCTGATCCTTCTTCAATATGCCCTTCACCAACATGCAATGTTTCCTTGATTGAATTAGCTCTCACACCAATATTTGCGTCTAGAGCCTTTGCATTGAGGGCTATCTGAAAACGGCTGTGGCGCTGAAGTTGCCTGTGAATGTGGAGTTGGTGGCATGTGAAACCCGCATGTGGAGCATTCGTTTGTGTGGGATGCTCTACCAGGTTCATTCCTAGATAATGCACTCAAAGGGCACTAAACATACAGTGTGAAAACTGAGTTTCCTTGAGAGCTGCTTGGAAGCCTGATGGTGTGTGAAGTTAGTGAGCCAAATGGAGTTGTTCTCCCACAAGAACCACTCGGCTGATCCTTCTTCAATATGCCCTTCACGAACATGCAGTGTTTCCTTGATTGAATTAGCTCTCACACCAATATTTGCGTCTAGAGCCTTTGCATTGAGGGCTATCTGAAAACGGCTGTGGCGCTGAAGTTGCCTGTGAATGTGGAGTTGGTGGCATGTGAAACCCGCATGTGGAGCATTCGTTTGTGTGGGATGCTCTACCAGGTTCATTTCAGTCCTAGCCATACAAAGGGCACTAAGCATAGAGTGTGAAAACTGAGTTTCCTTGAGAGCTGCTTGGAAGCCTGATGGTGTGTGAAGTTAGTGAGCCAAATGGAGTTGTTCTCCCACAAGAACCACTCGGCTGATCCTTCTTCAATATGCCCTTCACCAACATGCAGTGTTTCCTTGATTGAATTAGCTCTCACACCAATATTTGCGTCTAGAGCCTTTGCATTGAGGGCTATCTGAAAACGGCTGTGGCGCTGAAGTTGCCTGTGAATGTGGAGTTGGTGGCATGTGAAACCCGCATGTGGAGCATTCGTTTGTGTGGGATGCTCTACCAGGTTCATTCCTAGATAATGCACTCAAAGGGCACTAAGCATAGAGTGTGAAAACTGAGTTTCCTTGAGAGCTGCTTGGAAGCCTGATGGTGTGTGAAGTTAGTGAGCCAAATGGAGTTGTTCTCCCACAAGAACCACTCTGCTGATCCTTCTTCAATATGCCCTTCACCAACATGCAGTGTTTCCTTGATTGAATTAGCTCTCACACCAATATTTGCGTCTAGAGCCTTTGCATTGAGGGCTATCTGAAAACGGCTGTGGCGCTGAAGTTGCCTGTGAATGTGGAGTTGGTGGCATGTGAAAACCGCATGTGGAGCATTCGTTTGTGTGGGATGCTCTACCAGGTTCATTCCTAGATAATGCACACAAAGGGCACTAAATATAGAATGTGAAAACTGAGTTTCCTTGAGAGCTGCTTGGAAGCCTGATGGTGTGTGAAGTTAGTGAGCCAAATGGAGTTGTTCTCCCACAAGAACCACTCGGCTGATCCTTCTTCAATATGCCCTTCACCAACATGCAGTGTTTCCTTGATTGAATTAGCTCTCACACCAATATTTGCGTCTAGAGCCTTTGCATTGTGGGCTCTCTGAAAACAGCTGTGGCTCTGAAGTTGCCTGTGAATGTGGAGTTGGTGGCATGTGAAACCCGCATGTGGAGCATTCGTTTGTGTGAAATGCTCTACCAGGTTCATTTCAGTCCTAGCCATACAAAGGGCACTAAGCATAGAGTGTGAAAACTGAGTTTCCTTGAGAGCTGCTTGGAAGCCTGATGGTGTGTGAAGTTAGTGAGCCAAATGGAGTTGTTCTCCCGCAAGAACCACTCGGCTGATCCTTCTTCAATATGCCCTTCACCAACATGCAGTGTTTCCTTGATTGAATTAGCTCTCACACCAATATTTGCGTCTAGAGCCTTTGCATTGAGGGCTATCTGAAAACGGCTGTGACGCTGAAGTTGCCTGTGAATGTGGAGTTGGTGGCATGTGAAACCCGCATGTGGAGCATTCGTTTGTGTGGGATGCTCTACCAGGTTCATTCCTAGATAATGCACTCAAAGGGCACTAAGCATAGAGTGTGAAAACTGAGTTTCCTTGAGAGCTGCTTGGAAGCCTGATGGTGTGTGAAGTTAGTGAGCCAAATGGAGTTGTTCTCCCACAAGAACCACTCGGCTGATCCTTCTTCAATATGCCCTTCACCAACATGCAATGTTTCCTTGATTGAATTAGCTCTCACACCAATATTTGCGTCTAGAGCCTTTGCATTGAGGGCTATCTGAAAACGGCTGTGGCGCTGAAGTTGCCTGTGAATGTGGAGTTGGTGGCATGTGAAACCCGCATGTGGAGCATTCGTTTGTGTGGGATGCTCTACCAGGTTCATTCCTAGATAATGCACTCAAAGGGCACTAAACATACAGTGTGAAAACTGAGTTTCCTTGAGAGCTGCTTGGAAGCCTGATGGTGTGTGAAGTTAGTGAGCCAAATGGAGTTGTTCTCCCACAAGAACCACTCGGCTGATCCTTCTTCAATATGCCCTTCACGAACATGCAGTGTTTCCTTGATTGAATTAGCTCTCACACCAATATTTGCGTCTAGAGCCTTTGCATTGAGGGCTATCTGAAAACGGCTGTGGCGCTGAAGTTGCCTGTGAATGTGGAGTTGGTGGCATGTGAAACCCGCATGTGGAGCATTCGTTTGTGTGGGATGCTCTACCAGGTTCATTTCAGTCCTAGCCATACAAAGGGCACTAAGCATAGAGTGTGAAAACTGAGTTTCCTTGAGAGCTGCTTGGAAGCCTGATGGTGTGTGAAGTTAGTGAGCCAAATGGAGTTGTTCTCCCACAAGAACCACTCGGCTGATCCTTCTTCAATATGCCCTTCACCAACATGCAGTGTTTCCTTGATTGAATTAGCTCTCACACCAATATTTGCGTCTAGAGCCTTTGCATTGAGGGCTATCTGAAAACGGCTGTGGCGCTGAAGTTGCCTGTGAATGTGGAGTTGGTGGCATGTGAAACCCGCATGTGGAGCATTCGTTTGTGTGGGATGCTCTACCAGGTTCATTCCTAGATAATGCACACAAAGGGCACTAAACATAGAATGTGAAAACTGAGTTTCCTTGAGAGCTGCTTGGAAGCCTGATGGTGTGTGAAGTTAGTGAGCCAAATGGAGTTGTTCTCCCACAAGAACCACTCGGCTGATCCTTCTTCAATATGCCCTTCACCAACATGCAGTGTTTCGTTGATGGAATTAGCTCTCACACCAATATTTGCGTCTAGAGCCTTTGCATTGAGGGCTATCTGAAAACAGCTGTTTCTCTGAAGTTGCCTGTGAATGTGGAGTTGGTGGCATGTGAAACCCGCATGTGGAGCATTCGTTTGTGTGGGATGCTCTACCAGGTTCATTTCAGTCCTAGCCATACAAAGGGCACTAAGCATAGAGTGTGAAAACTGAGTTTCCTTGAGAGCTGCTTGGAAGCCTGATGGTGTGTGAAGTTAGTGAGCCAAATGGAGTTGTTCTCCCACAAGAACCACTCGGCTGATCCTTCTTCAATATGCCCTTCACCAACATGCAGTGTTTCCTTGATTGAATTAGCTCTCACACCAATATTTGCGTCTAGAGCCTTTGCATTGAGGGCTATCTGAAAACGGCTGTGGTGCTGAAGTTGCCTGTGAATGTGTAGTTGGTGGCATGTGAAACCCGCATGTGGAGCATTCGTTTGTGTGGGATGCTCTACCAGGTTCATTCCTAGATAATGCACTCAAAGGGCACTAAGCATAGAGTGTGAAAACTGAGTTTCCTTGAGAGCTGCTTGGAAGCCTGATGGTGTGTGAAGTTAGTGAGCCAAATGGAGTTGTTCTCCCACAAGAACCACTCGGCTGATCCTTCTTCAATATGCCCTTCACCAACATGCAGTGTTTCCTTGATTGAATTAGCTCTCACACCAATATTTGCGTCTAGAGCCTTTGCATTGAGGACTATCTGAAAACGGCTGTGGCGCTGAAGTTGCCTGAGAATGTGGAGTTGGTGGCATGTGAAACCCGCATGTGGAGCATTCGTTTGTGTGGGATGCTGACCAAGCTTCATTTCATTCCTAGGCACACAAATGACACTAAGCAAAGAATGTGAAAACTGAGTTTCCTTGAGAGCTGCTTGGAAGCCTGATGGTGTGTGAAGTTAGTGAGCCAAATGGAGTTGTTCTCCCACAAGAACCACTCGGTTGATCCTTCTTCAATATGCCCTTCACCAACATGCAGTGTTTCCTTGATTGAATTAGCTCTCACACCAATATTTGCGTCTAGAGCATTTGCATTGAGGGCTATCTAAAAACGGCTGTGGCGCTGAAGTTGCCTGTGAATGTGGAGTTGGTGGCATGTGAAACCCGCATGTCGAGCTTTCGTTTGTGTGGGATGCTGACCAAGTTTCATTTCAGTACTAGCCACACAAAGAGCACTAAGCATAGAGTGTGAAAAGTGAGTTTCCTTGAGAGCTGCTTGGAAGCCTGATGGTGTGTGAAGTTAGTGAGCCAAATGGAGTTGTTCTCCCACAAGAACCACTCGGCTGATCCTTCTTCAATATGCCCTTCACCAACATGCAGTGTTTCCTTGATTGAATTAGCTATCACACCAATATTTGCGTCTAGAGCCTTTGCATTGAGGGCTATCTGAAAACGGCTGTGGCGCTGAAGTTGCCTGTGAATGTGGAGTTGGTGGCATGTGAAACTCGCATGTGGAGCATTCGTTTGTGTGGAATGCTCTACCAGGTTCATTCCTGGATAATGCACTCAAAGGGCACTAAACATAGAGTGTGAAAACTGAGTTTCCTTGAGAGCTGCTTGGAAGCCTGATGGTGTGTGAAGTTAGTGAGCCAAATGGAGTTGTTCTCCCACAAGAACCACTTGGCTGATCCTTCTTCAATATGCCCTTCACCAACATGCAGTGTTTCCTTGATTGAATTTGCTCTCACACCAATATTTGCGTCTAGAGCCTTTGCATTGAGGGCTATCTGAAAACGGCTGTGGCACTGAAGTTGCCTGTGAATGTGGAGTTGGTGGCATGTGAAACCCGCATGTGGAGCATTCGTTTGTGTGGGATGCTCTACCAGGTTCATTCCTAGATAATGCACTCGAAGGGCACTAAACATAGAGTGTGAAAACTGAGTTTCCTTGAGAGCTGCTTGGAAGCCTGATGGTGTGTGAAGTTAGTGAGCCAAATGGAGTTGTTCTCCCACAAGAACCACTCGGCTGATCCTTCTTCAATATGCCCTTCACCAACATGCATTGTTTCCTTGATTGAATTAGCTCTCACACCAATATTTGCGTCTAGAGCCTTTGCATTGAGGGCTATATGAAAACGGCTGTGGCGCTGAAGTTGCCTGTGAATGTGGAGTTGGTGGCATGTGAAACCCGCATGTGGAGCATTCGTTTGTGTGGGATGCTGACCAAGCTTCATTTCAGTCCTAGGCACACAAAGGGCACTAAGCATAGAGTGTGAAAACTGAGTTTCCTTGAGAGCTGCTTGGAAGCCTGATGGTGTGTGAAGTTAGTGAGCCAAATGGAGTTGTTCTCCCACAAGAACCACTCGGCTGATCCTTCTTCAATATGCCCTTCACCAACATGCAGTGTTTCCTTGATTGAATTAGCTCTCACACCAATATTTGCGTCTAGAGCCTTTGCATTGAGGGCTATCTGAAAACGGCTGTGGCGCTGAAGTTGCCTGTGAATGTGTAGTTGGTGGCATGTGAAACCCGCATGTGGAGCATTCGTTTGTGTGGGATGCTGACAAAGCTTCATTTCAGTCCTAGGCACACAAACGGCACTAAGCATAGAGTGTGAAAACTGAGTTTCCTTGAGAGCTGCTTGGAAGCCTGATGGTGTGTGAAGTTAGTGAGCCAAATGGAGTTGTTCTCCCACAAGAACCACTCGGCTGATCCTTCTTCAATATGCCCTTCACCAACATGCAGTGTTTCCTTGATTGAATTAGCTCTCACACCAATATTTGCGTCTAGAGCCTTTGCATTGAGGGCTATCTGACAATGGCTGTGGCGCTGAAGTTGCCTGTGAATGTGGAGTTGGTGGCATGTGAAACCCGCATGTGGAGCATTCGTTTCTGTGGGATGCTCTACCAGGTTCATTCCTAGATAATGCACTCAAAGGGCACTAAACAGAGTGTGAAAACTGAGTTTCCTTGAGAGCTGCTTGGAAGCCTGATGGTGTGTGAAGTTAGTGAGCCAAATGGAGTTGTTCTCCCACAAGAACCACTCGGCTAACCCTTCTTCAATATGCCCTTCACCAACATGCAATGTTTCCTTGATTGAATTAGCTCTCACACCAATATTTGCGTCTAGAGCCTTTGCATTGAGGGCTATCTGAAAACGGCTGTGGCGCTGAAGTTGCCTGTGAATGTGGAGTTGGTGGCATGTGAAACCCGCATGTGGAGCATTCGTTTGTGTGGGATGCTCTACCAGGTTCATTCCTAGATAATGCACTCAAAGGGCACTAAACATAGAGTGTGAAAACTGAGTTTCCTTGAGAGCTGCTTGGAAGCCTGATGGTGTGTGAAGTTAGTGAGCCAAATGGAGTTGTTCTCCCACAAGAACCACTCGGCTGATCCTTCTTCAATATGCCCTTCACCAACATGCAGTGTTTCCTTGATTGAATTAGCTCTCACACCAATATTTGCGTCTAGAGCCTTTGCATTGAGGGCTATATGAAAACGGCTGTGGCGCTGAAGTTGCCTGTGAATGTGGAGTTGGTGGCATGTGAAACCCGCATGTGGAGCATTCGTTTGTGTGGGATGCTGACAAAGCTTCATTTCAGTCCTAGGCACACAAACGGCACTAAGCATAGAGCGTGAAAACTGAGTTTCCTTGAGAGCTGCTTGGAAGCCTGATGGTGTGTGAAGTTAGTGAGCCAAATGGAGTTGTTCTCCCACAAGAACCACTCGGCTGATCCTTCTTCAATATGCCCTTCACCAACATGCAGTGTTTCCTTGATTGAATTAGCTCTCACACCAATATTTGCGTCTAGAGCCTTTGCATTGAGGGCTATCTGAAAACGGCTGTGGCGCTGAAGTTGCCTGTGAATGTGGAGTTGGTGGCATGTGAAACCCGCATGTGGAGCATTCGTTTGTGTGGGATGCTCTACCAGGTTCATTCCTAGATAATGCACTCAAAGGGCCCTAAGCATAGAGTGTGAAAACTGAGTTTCCTTGAGAGCTGCTTGGAAGCCTGATGGTGTGTGAAGTTAGTGAGCCAAATGGAGTTGTTCTCCCACAAGAACCACTCGGCTGATCCTTCTTCAATATGCCCTTCACCAACATGCAGTGTTTCCTTGATTGAATTAGCTCTCACACCAATATTTGCGTCTAGAGCCTTTGCATTGAGGGCTATCTGAAAACGGCTGTGGCGCTGAAGTTGCCTGTGAATGTGGAGTTGGTGGCATGTGAAACCCGCATGTGGAGCATTCGTTTGTGTGGGATGCTGACAAAGCTTCATTTCAGTCCTAGGCACACAAACGGCACTAAGCATAGAGTGTGAAAACTGAGTTTCCTTGAGAGCTGCTTGGAAGCCTGATGGTGTGTGAAGTTAGTGAGCCAAATGGAGTTGTTCTCCCACAAGAACCACTCGGCTGATCCTTCTTCAATATGCCCTTCACCAACATGCAGTGTTTCCTTGATTGAATTAGCTCTCACACCAATATTTGCGTCTAGAGCCTTTGCATTGAGGGCTATCTGACAATGGCTGTGGCGCTGAAGTTGCCTGTGAATGTGGAGTTGGTGGCATGTGAAACCCGCATGTGGAGCATTCGTTTCTGTGGGATGCTCTACCAGGTTCATTCCTAGATAATGCACTCAAAGGGCACTAAACAGAGTGTGAAAACTGAGTTTCCTTGAGAGCTGCTTGGAAGCCTGATGGTGTGTGAAGTTAGTGAGCCAAATGGAGTTGTTCTCCCACAAGAACCACTCGGCTAACCCTTCTTCAATATGCCCTTCACCAACATGCAATGTTTCCTTGATTGAATTAGCTCTCACACCAATATTTGCGTCTAGAGCCTTTGCATTGAGGGCTATCTGAAAACGGCTGTGGCGCTGAAGTTGCCTGTGAATGTGGAGTTGGTGGCATGTGAAACCCGCATGTGGAGCATTCGTTTGTGTGGGATGCTCTACCAGGTTCATTCCTAGATAATGCACTCAAAGGGCACTAAACATAGAGTGTGAAAACTGAGTTTCCTTGAGAGCTGCTTGGAAGCCTGATGGTGTGTGAAGTTAGTGAGCCAAATGGAGTTGTTCTCCCACAAGAACCACTCGGCTGATCCTTCTTCAATATGCCCTTCACCAACATGCAGTGTTTCCTTGATTGAATTAGCTCTCACACCAATATTTGCGTCTAGAGCCTTTGCATTGAGGGCTATATGAAAACGGCTGTGGCGCTGAAGTTGCCTGTGAATGTGGAGTTGGTGGCATGTGAAACCCGCATGTGGAGCATTCGTTTGTGTGGGATGCTGACAAAGCTTCATTTCAGTCCTAGGCACACAAACGGCACTAAGCATAGAGCGTGAAAACTGAGTTTCCTTGAGAGCTGCTTGGAAGCCTGATGGTGTGTGAAGTTAGTGAGCCAAATGGAGTTGTTCTCCCACAAGAACCACTCGGCTGATCCTTCTTCAATATGCCCTTCACCAACATGCAGTGTTTCCTTGATTGAATTAGCTCTCACACCAATATTTGCGTCTAGAGCCTTTGCATTGAGGGCTATCTGAAAACGGCTGTGGCGCTGAAGTTGCCTGTGAATGTGGAGTTGGTGGCATGTGAAACCCGCATGTGGAGCATTCGTTTGTGTGGGATGCTCTACCAGGTTCATTCCTAGATAATGCACTCAAAGGGCCCTAAGCATAGAGTGTGAAAACTGAGTTTCCTTGAGAGCTGCTTGGAAGCCTGATGGTGTGTGAAGTTAGTGAGCCAAATGGAGTTGTTCTCCCACAAGAACCACTCGGCTGATCCTTCTTCAATATGCCCTTCACCAACATGCAGTGTTTCCTTGATTGAATTAGCTCTCACACCAATATTTGCGTCTAGAGCCTTTGCATTGAGGGCTATCTGAAAACGGCTGTGGCGCTGAAGTTGCCTGTGAATGTGGAGTTGGTGGCATGTGAAACCCGCATGTGGAGCATTCGTTTGTGTGGGATGCTGACAAAGCTTCATTTCAGTCCTAGGCACACAAACGGCACTAAGCTTAGAGTGTGAAAACTGAGTTTCCTTGAGAGCTGCTTGGAAGCCTGATGGTGTGTGAAGTTAGTGAGCCAAATGGAGTTGTTCTCCCACAAGAACCACTCGGCTGATCCTTCTTCAATATGCCCTTCACCAACATGCAGTGTTTCCTTGATTGAATTAGCTCTCACACCAATATTTGCGTCTAGAGCCTTTGCATTGAGGGCTATCTGACAATGGCTGTGGCGCTGAAGTTGCCTGTGAATGTGGAGTTGGTGGCATGTGAAATCCGCATGTGGAGCATTCGTTTGTGTGGGATGCTCTACCAGGTTCATTCCTAGATAATGCACTCAAAGCACTAAACAGAGTGTGAAAACTGAGTTTCCTTGAGAGCTGCTTGGAAGCCTGATGGTGTGTGAAGTTAGTGAGCCAAATGGAGTTGTTCTCCCACAAGAACCACTCGGCTGATCCTTCTTCAATATGCCCTTCACCAACATGCAGTGTTTCCTTGATTGAATTAGCTCTCACACCAATATTTGCGTCTAGAGCCTTTGCATTGAGGGCTATCTGAAAACGGCTGTGGCGCTGAAGTTGCCTGTGAATGTGGAGTTGGTGGCATGTGAAACCCGCATGTGGAGCATTCGTTTGTGTGGGATGCTCTACCAGGTTCATTTCAGTCCTAGCCATACAAAGGGCACTAAGCATAGAGTGTGAAAACTGAGTTTCCTTGAGAGCTGCTTGGAAGCCTGATGGTGTGTGAAGTTAGTGAGCCAAATGGAGTTGTTCTCCCACAAGAACCACTCGGCTGAGCCTTCTTCAATATGCCCTTCACCAACATGCAGTGTTTCCTTGATTGAATTAGCTCTCACACCAATATTTGCGTCTCGGGCCTTTGCATTGAGGGCTATCTGAAAACGGCTGTGGCGCTGAAGTTGCCTGTGAATGTGGAGTTGGTGGCATGTGAAACCCGCATGTGGAGCATTCGTTTGTGTGGGATGCTCTACCAGGTTCATTCCTAGATAATGCACTCAAAGGGCACTAAGCATAGAGTGTGAAAACTGAGTTTCCTTGAGAGCTGCTTGGAAGCCTGATGGTGTGTGAAGTTAGTGAGCCAAATGGAGTTGTTCTCCCACAAGAACCACTCGGCTGATCCTTCTTCAATATGCCCTTCACCAACATGCAGTGTTTCCTTGATTGAATTAGCTCTCACACCAATATTTGCGTCTCGAGCCTTTGCATTGAGGGCTATATGAAAACGGCTGTGGCGCTGAAGTTGCCTGTGAATGTGGAGTTGGTGGCATGTGAAACCCGCATGTGGAGCATTCGTTTGTGTGGGATGCTGACCAAGCTTCATTTCAGTCCTAGGCACACAAAGGGCACTAAGCATAGAGTGTGAAAACTGAGTTTCCTTGAGAGCTGCTTGGAAGCCTGATGGTGTGTGAAGTTAGTGAGCCAAATGGAGTTGTTCTCCCACAAGAACCACTCGGCTGATCCTTCTTCAATATGCCCTTCACCAACATGCAGTGTTTCCTTGATTGAATTAGCTCTCACACCAATATTTGCGTCTAGAGCCTTTGCATTGAGGGCTATCTGAAAACGGCTGTGGCGCTGAAGTTGCCTGTGAATGTGGAGTTGGTGGCATGTGAAACCCGCATGTGGAGCATTCGTTTGTGTGGGATGATGACAAAGCTTCATTTCAGTCCTAGGCACACAAACGGCACTAAGCATAGAGTGTGAAAACTGAGTTTCCTTGAGAGCTGCTTGGAAGCCTGATGGTGTGTGAAGTTAGTGAGCCAAATGGAGTTGTTCTCCCACAAGAACCACTCGGCTGATCCTTCTTCAATATGCCCTTCACCAACATGCAGTGTTTCCTTGATTGAATTAGCTCTCACACCAATATTTGCGTCTAGAGCCTTTGCATTGAGGGCTATCTGACAATGGCTGTGGCGCTGAAGTTGCCTGTGAATGTGGAGTTGGTGGCATGTGAAATCCGCATGTGGAGCATTCGTTTGTGTGGGATGCTCTACCAGGTTCATTCCTAGATAATGCACTCAAAGCACTAAACAGAGTGTGAAAACTGAGTTTCCTTGAGAGCTGCTTGGAAGCCTGATGGTGTGTGAAGTTAGTGAGCCAAATGGAGTTGTTCTCCCACAAGAACCACTCGGCTGATCCTTCTTCAATATGCCCTTCACCAACATGCAGTGTTTCCTTGATTGAATTAGCTCTCACACCAATATTTGCGTCTAGAGCCTTTGCATTGAGGGCTATCTGAAAACGGCTGTGGCGCTGAAGTTGCCTGTGAATGTGGAGTTGGTGGCATGTGAAACCCGCATGTGGAGCATTCGTTTGTGTGGGATGCTCTACCAGGTTCATTTCAGTCCTAGTCATACAAAGGGCACTAAGCATAGAGTGTGAAAACTGAGTTTCCTTGAGAGCTGCTTGGAAGCCTGATGGTGTGTGAAGTTAGTGAGCCAAATGGAGTTGTTCTCCCACAAGAACCACTCGGCTGATCCTTCTTCAATATGCCCTTCACCAACATGCAGTGTTTCCTTGATTGAATTAGCTCTCACACCAATATTTGCGTCTAGAGCCTTTGCATTGAGGGCTATCTGAAAACGGCTGTGGCGCTGATGTTGCCTGTGAATGTGGAGTTGGTGGCATGTGAAACCCGCATGTGGAGCATTCGTTTGTGTGGGATGCTGACCAAGCTTCCTTTCAGTCCTAGGCACACAAAGGGCACTAAGCATAGTGTGAAAACTGAGTTTCCTTGAGAGCTACTTGGAAGCCTGATGGTGTGTGAAGTTAGTGAGCCAAATGGAGTTGTTCTCCCACAAGAACCACTCGGCTGATCCTTCTTCAATATGCCCTTCACCAACATGCAGTGTTTCCTTGATTGAATTAGCTCTCACACCAATATTTGCGTCTAGAGCCTTTGCATTGAGGGCTATCTGAAAACGGCTGTGGCGCTGAAGTTGCCTGTGAATGTGGAGTTGGTGGCATGTGAAACCCGCATGTGGAGCATTCGTTTATGTGGGATGCTCTCCAAGCTTCATTTCAGTCCTAGGCACTCAAAGGGCACTAAGCATAGAGTGTGAAAACTGAGTTTCCTTGAGAGCTGCTTGGAAGCCTGATGGTGTGTGAAGTTAGTGAGCCAAATGGAGTTGTTCTCCCACAAGAACCACTTGGCTGATCCTTCTTCAATATGCCCTTCACCAACATGCAGTGTTTCCTTGATTGAATTAGCTCTCACACCAATATTTGCGTCTAGAGCCTTTGCATTGAGGGCTATCTGAAAACGGCTGTGGCGCTGAAGTTGCCTGTGAATGTGGAGTTGGTGGCATGTGAAACCCGCATGTGGAGCATTCGTTTGTGTGGGATGCTCTACCAGGTTCATTCCTAGATAATGCACTCAAAGGGCACTAAGCATAGAGTGTGAAAACTGAGTTTCCTTGAGAGCTGCTTGGAAGCCTGATGGTGTGTGAAGTTAGTGAGCCAAATGGAGTTGTTCTCCCACAAGAACCACTCGGCTGATCCTTCTTCAATATGCCCTTCACCAACATGCAGTGTTTCCTTGATTGAATTAGCTCTCACACCAATATTTGCGTCTAGAGCCTTTGCATTGAGGGCTATCTGAAAACGGCTGTGGCGCTGATGTTGCCTGTGAATGTGGAGTTGGTGGCATGTGAAACCCGCATGTGGAGCATTCGTTTGTGTGGGATGCTGACCAAGCTTCCTTTCAGTCCTAGGCACACAAAGGGCACTAAGCATAGTGTGAAAACTGAGTTTCCTTGAGAGCTACTTGGAAGCCTGATGGTGTGTGAAGTTAGTGAGCCAAATGGAGTTGTTCTCCCACAAGAACTACTCGGCTGATCCTTCTTCAATATGCCCTTCACCAACATGCAGTGTTTCCTTGATTGAATTAGCTCTCACACCAATATTTGCGTCTAGAGCCTTTGCATTGAGGGCTATCTGAAAACGGCTGTGGCGCTGAAGTTGCCTGTGAATGTGGAGTTGGTGGCATGTGAAACCCGCATGTGGAGCATTCGTTTGTGTGGGATGCTCTACCAGGTTCATTTCAGTCCTAGCCATACAAGGGGCACTAAGCATAGAGTGTGAAAACTGAGTTTCCTTGAGAGCTGCTTGGAAGCCTGATGGTGTGTGAAGTTAGTGAGCCAAATGGAGTTGTTCTCCCACAAGAACCACTCGGCTGATCCTTCTTCAATATGCCCTTCACCAACATGCAGTGTTTCCTTGATTGAATTAGCTCTCACACCAATATTTGCGTCTAGAGCCTTTGCATTGAGGGCTATCTGAAAACGGCTGTGGCGCTGAAGTTGCCTGTGAATGTGGAGTTGGTGGCATGTGAAACCCGCATGTGAAGCATTCGTTTGTGTGGGATGCTCTACCAGGTTCATTCCTAGATAATGCACTCAAAGGGCACTAAGCATAGAGTGTGAAAACTGAGTTTCCTTGAGAGCTGCTTGGAAGCCTGATGGTGTGTGAAGTTAGTGAGCCAAATGGAGTTGTTCTCCCACAAGAACCACTCGGCTGACCCTTCTTCAATATGCCCTTCACCAACATGCAGTGTTTCCTTGATTGAATTAGCTCTCACACCAATATTTGCGTCTAGAGCCTTTGCATTGAGGGCTATCTGAAAACGGTTGTGGCGCTGAAGTTGCCTGAGAATGTGGAGTTGGTCGCATGTGAAACCCGCATGTGGAGCATTCGTTTGTGTGGGATGCTGACCAAGCTTCATTTCAGTCCTAGGCACACATAGAGCACTAAGCATAGAGTGTGAAAACTGAGTTTCCTTGAGAGCTGCTTGGAAGCCTGATGGTGTGTGAAGTTAGTGAGCCAAATGGAGTTGTTTTCCCACAAGAACCACTCAGCTGATCCTTCTTCAATATGCCCTTCACCAACATGCAGTGTTTCCTTGATTGAATTAGCTCTCACACCAATATTTGCGTCTAGAGCCTTTGCATTGAGGGCTATCTGAAAACGGCTGTGGCGCTGAAGTTGCCTGTGAATGTGGAGTTGGTGGCATGTGAAACCCGCATGTGAAGCATTCGTTTGTGTGGGATGCTCTACCACGTTCATTTTAACTCTTAGCCATACAAAGGGCACTAAGCATAGAGTGTGAAAACTGAGTTTCCTTGAGAGCTGCTTGGAAGCCTGATGGTGTGTGAAGTTAGTGAGCCAAATGGAGTTGTTCTCCCACAAGAACCACTCGGCTGATCCTTCTTCAATATGCCCTTCACCAACATGCAGTGTTTCCTTGATTGAATTAGCTCTCACACCAATATTTGCGTCTAGAGCCTTTGCATTGAGGGCTATCTGAAAACGGCTGTGGCACTGATGTTGCCTGTGAATGTGTAGTTGGTGGCATGTGAAACCCGCATGTGGAGCATTCGTTTGTGTGGGATGCTCTACCAGGTTCATTCCTAGATAATGCACTCAAAGGGCACTAAACATAGAGTGTGAAAACTGAGTTTCCTTGAGAGCTGCTTGGAAGCCTGATGGTGTGTGAAGTTAGTGAGCCAAATGGAGTTGTTCTCCCACAAGAACCACTTGGCTGATCCTTCTTCAATATGTCCTTCACCAACATGCAGTGTTTCCTTGATTGAATTAGCTCTCACACCAATATTTGCGTCTAGAGCCTTTGCATTGAGGGCTATCTGAAAACGGCTGTGGCGCTGAAGTTGCCTGTGAATGTGGAGTTGGTGGCATGTGAAACCCGCATGTGGAGCATTCGTTTGTGTGGGATGCTCTACCAGGTTCATTCCTAGATAATGCACTCAAAGGGCACTAAGCATAGAGTGTGAAAACTGAGTTTCCTTGAGAGCTGCTTGGAAGCCTGATGGTGTGTGAAGTTAGTGAGCCAAATGGAGTTGTTCTCCCACAAGAACCACTCGGCTGATCCTTCTTCAATATGCCCTTCACCAACATGCAGTGTTTCCTTGATTGAATTAGCTCTCACACCAATATTTGCGTCTAGAGCCTTTGCATTGAGGGCTATCTGAAAACGGCTGTGGCGCTGATGTTGCCTGTGAATGTGGAGTTGGTGGCATGTGAAACCCGCATGTGGAGCATTCGTTTGTGTGGGATGCTGACCAAGCTTCATTTCAGTCCTAGGCACACAAAGGGCACTAAGCATAGTGTGAAAACTGAGTTTCCTTGAGAGCTACTTGGAAGCCTGATGGTGTGTGAAGTTAGTGAGCCAAATGGAGTTGTTCTCCCACAAGAACTACTCGGCTGATCCTTCTTCAATATGCCCTTCACCAACATGCAGTGTTTCCTTGATTGAATTAGCTCTCACACCAATATTTGCGTCTAGAGCCTTTGCATTGAGGGCTATCTGAAAACGGCTGTGGCGCTGAAGTTGCCTGTGAATGTGGAGTTGGTGGCATGTGAAACCCGCATGTGAAGCATTCGTTTGTGTGGGATGCTCTACCAGGTTCATTTCAGTCCTAGGCATACAAGGGGCACTAAGCATAGAGTGTGAAAACTGAGTTTCCTTGAGAGCTGCTTGGAAGCCTGATGGTGTGTGAAGTTAGTGAGCCAAATGGAGTTGTTCTCCCACAAGAACCACTCGGCTGATCCTTCTTCAATATGCCCTTCACCAACATGCAGTGTTTCCTTGATTGAATTAGCTCTCACACCAATATTTGCGTCTAGAGCCTTTGCATTGAGGGCTATCTGAAAACGGCTGTGGCGCTGAAGTTGCCTGTGAATGTGGAGTTGGTGGCATGTGAAACCCGCATGTGAAGCATTCGTTTGTGTGGGATGCTCTACCAGGTTCATTCCTAGATAATGCACTCAAAGGGCACTAAGCATAGAGTGTGAAAACTAAGTTTCCTTGAGAGCTGCTTGGAAGCCTGATGGTGTGTGAAGTTAGTGAGCCAAATGGAGTTGTTCTCCCACAAGAACCACTCGGCTGACCCTTCTTCAATATGCCCTTCACCAACATGCAGTGTTTCCTTGATTGAATTAGCTCTCACACCAATATTTGCGTCTAGAGCCTTTGCATTGAGGGCTATCTGAAAACGGTTGTGGCGCTGAAGTTGCCTGAGAATGTGGAGTTGGTCGCATGTGAAACCCGCATGTGGAGCATTCGTTTGTGTGGGATGCTGACCAAGCTTCATTTCAGTCCTAGGCACACATAGAGCACTAAGCATAGAGTGTGAAAACTGAGTTTCCTTGAGAGCTGCTTGGAAGCCTGATGGTGTGTGAAGTTAGTGAGCCAAATGGAGTTGTTTTCCCACAAGAACCACTCAGCTGATCCTTCTTCAATATGCCCTTCACCAACATGCAGTGTTTCCTTGATTGAATTAGCTCTCACACCAATATTTGCGTCTAGAGCCTTTGCATTGAGGGCTATCTGAAAACGGCTGTGGCGCTGAAGTTGCCTGTGAATGTGGAGTTGGTGGCATGTGAAACCCGCATGTGGAGCATTCGTTTGTGTGGGATGCTCTACCACGTTCATTTTAACTCTTAGCCATACAAAGGGCACTAAGCATAGAGTGTGAAAACTGAGTTTCCTTGAGAGCTGCTTGGAAGCCTGATGGTGTGTGAAGTTAGTGAGCCAAATGGAGTTGTTCTCCCACAAGAACCACTCGGCTGATCCTTCTTCAATATGCCCTTCACCAACATGCAGTGTTTCCTTGATTGAATTAGCTCTCACACCAATATTTGCGTCTAGAGCCTTTGCATTGAGGGCTATCTGAAAACGGCTGTGGCGCTGAAGTTGCCTGTGAATGTGGAGTTGGTGGCATGTGAAACCCGCATGTGGAGCATTCGTTTGTGTGGGATGCTCTACCAGGTTCATTCCTAGATAATGCACTCAAAGGGCACTAAGCATAGAGTGTGAAAACTGAGTTTCCTTGAGAGCTGCTTGGAAGCCTGATGGTGTGTGAAGTTAGTGAGCCAAATGGAGTTGTTCTCCCACAAGAACCACTCGGCTGATCCTTCTTCAATATGCCCTTCACCAACATGCAGTGTTTCCTTGATTGAATTAGCTCTCACACCAATATTTGCGTCTAGAGCCTTTGCATTGAGGGCTATCTGAAAACGGCTGTGGCGCTGAAGTTGCCTGTGAATGTGGAGTTGGTGGCATGTGAAACCCGCATGTGGAGCATTCGTTTGTGTGGAATGCTCTACCAGGTTCATTCCTAGATAATGCACTCAAAGGGCACTAAACATAGAGTGTGAAAACTGAGTTTCCTTGAGAGCTGCTTGGAAGCCTGATGGTGTGTGAAGTTAGTGAGCCAAATGGAGTTGTTCTCCCACAAGAACCACTCGGCTGATCCTTCTTCAATATGCCCTTCACCAACATGCAGTGTTTCCTTGATTGAATTAGCTCTCACACCAATATTTGCGTCTAGAGCCTTTGCATTGAGGGCTATCTGAAAACGGCTGTGGCGCTGAAGTTGCCTGAGAATGTGGAGTTGGTGGCATGTGAAACCCGCATGTGGAGCATTCGTTTGTGTGGGATGCTCTACCAGGTTCATTTAGTCCTAGCCATACAAAGGGCACTAAGCATAGAGTGTGAAAACTGAGTTTCCTTGAGAGCTGCTTGGAAGCCTGATGGTGTGTGAAGTTAGTGAGCCAAATGGAGTTGTTCTCCCACAAGAACCACTCGGCTGGTCCTTCTTCAATATGCCCTTCACCAACATGCAGTGTTTCCTTGATTGAATTAGCTCTCACACCAATATTTGCGTCTAGAGCCTTTGCATTGAGGGCTATCTGAAAACGGCTGTGGTGCTGAAGTTGCCTGTGAATGTGTAGTTGGTGGCATGTGAAACCCGCATGTGGAGCATTCGTTTGTGTGGGATGCTCTACCAGGTTCATTCCTAGATAATGCAGTGAAAGGGCACTAAGCATAGAGTGTGAAAACTGAGTTTCCTTGAGAGCTGCTTGGAAGCCTGATGGTGTGTGAAGTTAGTGAGCCAAATGGAGTTGTTCTCCCACAAGAACCACTCGGCTGATCCTTCTTCAATATGCCCTTCACCAACATGCAGTGTTTCCTTGATTGAATTAGCTCTCACACCAATATTTGCGTCTCGAGCCTTTGCATTGAGGGCTATATGAAAACGGCTGTGGCGCTGAAGTTGCCTGTGAATGTGGAGTTGGTGGCATGTGAAACCCGCATGTGGAGCATTCGTTTGTGTGGGATGCTGACCAAGCTTCATTTCAGTCCTAGGCACACAAAGGGCACTAAGCATAGAGTGTGAAAACTGAGTTTCCTTGAGAGCTGCTTGGAAGCCTGATGGTGTGTGAAGTTAGTGAGCCAAATGGAGTTGTTCTCCCACAAGAACCACTCGGCGGACCCTTCTTCAATATGCCCTTCACCAACATGCAGTGTTTCCTTGATTGAATTAGCTCTCACACCAATATTTGCGTCTAGAGCCTTTGCATTGAGGGCTATCTGAAAACGGTTGTGGCGCTGAAGTTGCCTGAGAATGTGGAGTTGGTGGCATGTGAAACCCGCATGTGGAGCATTCGTTTGTGTGGGATGCTGACCAAGCTTCATTTCAGTCCTAGGCACACATAGAGCACTAAGCATAGAGTGTGAAAACTGAGTTTCCTTGAGAGCTGCTTGGAAGCCTGATGGTGTGTGAAGTTAGTGAGCCAAATGGAGTTGTTTTCCCACAAGAACCACTCAGCTGATCCTTCTTCAATATGCCCTTCACCAACATGCAGTGTTTCCTTGATTGAATTAGCTCTCACACCAATATTTGCGTCTAGAGCCTTTGCATTGAGGGCTATCTGAAAACGGCTGTGGCGCTGAAGTTGCCTGTGAATGTGGAGTTGGTGGCATGTGAAACCTGCATGTGGAGCATTCGTTTGTGTGGGATGCTCTACCACGTTCATTTTAACTCTTAGCCATACAAAGGGCACTAAGCATAGAGTGTGAAAACTGAGTTTCCTTGAGAGCTGCTTGGAAGCCTGATGGTGTGTGAAGTTAGTGAGCCAAATGGAGTTGTTCTCCCACAAGAACCACTCGGCTGATCCTTCTTCAATATGCCCTTCACCAACATGCAGTGTTTCCTTGATTGAATTAGCTCTCACACCAATATTTGCGTCTAGAGCCTTTGCATTGAGGGCTATCTGAAAACGGCTGTGGCGCTGAAGTTGCCTGTGAATGTGAGTTGGTGGCATGTGAAACCCGCATGTGGAGCATTCGTTTGTGTGGGATGCTCTACCAGTTTCATTCCTAGATAATGCACTCAAAGGGCACTAAGCATAGAGTGTGAAAACTGAGTTTCCTTGAGAGCTGCTTGGAAGCCTGATGGTGTGTGAAGTTAGTGAGCCAAATGGAGTTGTTCTCCCACAATAACCACTCGGCTGATCCTTCTTCAATATGCCTTCACCAACATGCAGTGTTTCCTTGATTGAATTAGCTCTCACACCAATATTTGCGTCTAGAGCCTTTGCATTGAGGGCTATCTGAAAACGGCTGTGCGCTGAAGTTGCCTGAGAATGTGGAGTTGGTGGCATGTGAAACCCGCATGTGGAGCATTCGTTTGTGTGGGATGCTGACCAAGCTTCATTTCAGTCCTAGCCATACAAAGGGCACTAAGCATAGAGTGTGAAAACTGAGTTTCCTTGAAGAGCTGGCTTGGAAGCCTGATGGTGTGTGAAGTTAGTGAGCCAAATGGAGTTGTTCTCCCACAAGAACCACTCCTCTAATCCTTCTTCAATATGCCCTTCACCAACATGCAGTGTTTCCTTGATTGAATTAGCTCTCACACCAATATTTGCGTCTGAGCCTTTGCATTGAGGGCTATCTGAAAACGGCTGTGGCACTGATGTTGCCTGTGAATGTGTAGTTGGTGGCATGTGAAACCCGCATGTGGAGCATTCGTTTGTGTGGGATGCTCTACCAGGTTCATTCCTAGATAATGCACTCAAGGGCACTAAGCATAGAGTGTGAAAACTGAGTTTCCTTGAGAGCTGCTTGGAAGCCTGATGGTGTGTGAAGTTAGTGAGCCAAATGCAGTTGTTCTCCCACAAGAACCACTCGGCTGATCCTTCTTCAATATGCCTTCACCAACATGCAGTGTTTCCTTGATTGAATTAGCTCTCACACCAATATTTGCGTCTAGAGCCTTTGCATTGAGGGCTATCTGAAAACGGCTGTGGTGCTGAAGTTGCCTGTGAATGTGGAGTTGGTGGCATGTGAAACCCGCATGTGGAGCATTCGTTTGTGTGGGATGCTCTACCAGGTTCATTCCTAGATAATGCACTCAAAGGGCACTAAGCATAGAGTGTGAAAACTGAGTTTCCTTGAGAGCTGCTTGGAAGCCTGATGGTGTGTGAAGTTAGTGAGCCAAATGGAGTTGTTCTCCCACAAGAACCACTCGGCTGATCCTTCTTCAATATGCCCTTCACCAACATGCAGTGTTTCCTTGATTGAATTAGCTCTCACACCAATATTTGCGTCTAGAGCCTTTGCATTGAGGGCTATCTGAAAACGGCTGTGGCGCTGAAGTTGCCTGAGAATGTGGAGTTGGTGGCATGTGAAACCCGCATGTGGAGGATTCGTTTGTGTGGGATGCTGACCAAGCTTCATTTCAGTCCTAGGCACACAAACGGCACTAAGCATAGAGTGTGAAAACTGAGTTTCCTTGAGAGCTGCTTGGAAGCCTGATGGTGTGTGAAGTTAGTGAGCAAATGGAGTTGTTCTCCCACAAGAACCACTCGGCTGAGCCTTCTTCAATATGCCCTTCACCAACATGCAGTGTTTCCTTGATTGAATTAGCTCTCACACCAATATTTGCGTCTAGAGCCTTTGCATTGAGGGCTATCTGACAATGGCTGTGGCGCTGAAGTTGCCTGTGAATGTGGAGTTGGTGGCATGTGAAACCCGCATGTGGAGCATTCATTTCTGTGGGATGCTCTACCAGGTTCATTCCTAGATAATGCACTCAAAGGGCACTAAACAGAGTGTGAAAACTGAGTTTCCTTGAGAGCTGCTTGGAAGCCTGATGGTGTGTGAAGTTAGTGAGCCAAATGGAGTTGTTCTCA
>NW_026696896.1:0-34997 GCF_030435755.1 Ochotona princeps | reverse complement strand
TGTGAAGTTAGTGAGCCAAATGGAGTTGTTCTCCCACAAGAACCACTCAGCTGATTCTTCTTCAATATGCCCTTCACCAACATGCAGTGTTTCCTTGATTGAATTAGCTCTCACACCAATATTTGCGTCTAGAGCCTTTGCATTGAGGGCTATCTGAAAACGGCTGTGGCGCTGAAGTTGCCTGTGAATGTGGAGTTGGTGGCATGTGAAACCCGCATGTGGAGCATTCGTACGTGTGGGATGCTCTACCATGTTCATTCCTAAATAATGCACTCAAAGGGCACTAAGCATAGAGTGTGAAAACTGAGTTTCCTTGAGAGCTGCTTGGAAGCCTGATGGTGTGTGAAGTTAGTGAGCCAAATGGAGTTGTTCTCCCACAAGAACCACTAGGCTGATCCTTCTTCAATATGCCCTTCACCAACATGCAGTGTTTCCTTGATTGAATTAGCTCTCACACCAATATTTGCGTCTAGAGCCTTTGCATTGAGGGCTATCTGAAAACGGCTGTGGCGCTGAAGTTGCCTGTGAATGTGGAGTTGGTGGCATGTGAAACCCGCATGTGGAGCATTCGTTTATGTCGGATGCTCTCCTAGCTTCATTTCAGTCCTAGGCACTCAAAGGGCACTAAGCATAGAGTGTGAAAACTGAGTTTCCTTGAGAGCTGCTTGGAAGCCTGATGGTGTGTGAAGTTAGTGAGCCAAATGGAGTTGTTCTCCCACAAGAACCACTCGGCTGATCCTTCTTCAATATGCCCTTCACCAACATGCAGTGTTTCCTTGATTGAATTAGCTCTCACACCAATATTTGCGTCTAGAGCCTTTGCATTGAGGGCTATCTGAAAACGGCTGTGGCGCTGAAGTTGCCTGTGAATGTGGAGTTGGTGGCATGTGAAACCCGCATGTGGAGCATTCGTTTGTGTGGGATGCTCTACCAGGTTCATTCCTAGATAATGCACTCAAAGGGCACTAAGCATAGAGTGTGAAAACTGAGTTTCCTTGAGAGCTGCTTGGAAGCCTGATGGTGTGTGAAGTTAGTGAGCCAAATGGAGTTGTTCTCCCACAAGAACCACTCGGCTGATCCTTCTTCAATATGCCCTTCACCAACATGCAGTGTTTCCTTGATTGAATTAGCTCTCCACCAATATTTGCGTCTAGAGCCTTTGCATTGAGGGCTATCTGAAAACGGCTGTGGCGCTGAAGTTGCCTGTGAATGTGGAGTTGGTGGCATGTGAAACCCGCAAGTGGAGCATTCGTACGTGTGGGATGCTCTACCATGTTCATTCCTAGATAATGCACTCAAAGGGCACTAAGCATAGAGTGTGAAAACTGAGTTTCCTTGAGAGCTGCTTGGAAGCCTGATGGTGTGTGAAGTTAGTGAGCCAAATGGAGTTGTTCTCCCACAAGAACCACTCGGCTGATCCTTCTTCAATATGCCCTTCACCAACATGCAGTGTTTCCTTGATTGAATTAGCTCTCACACAAATATTTGCGTCTAGAGCCTTTGCTTTGAGGGCTATCTGAAAACGGCTGTGGCGCTGAAGTTGCCTGTGAATGTGGAGTTGGTGGCATGTGAAACCCGCATGTGGAGCATTCGTTTGTGTGGGATGCTCTACCAGGTTCATTCCTAGATAATGCACTCAAAGGGCACTAAGCATAGAGTGTGAAAACTGAGTTTCCTTGAGAGCTGCTTGGAAGCCTGATGGTGTGTGAAGTTAGTGAGCCAAATGGAGTTGTTCTCCCACAAGAACCACTCGGCTGATCCTTCTTCAATATGCCCTTCACCAACATGCAGTGTTTCCTTGATTGAATTAGCTCTCACACCAATATTTGCGTCTAGAGCCTTTGCATTGAGGGCTATCTGAAAACGGCTGTGGCGCTGAATTTGCCTGTGAATCTGGAGTTGGTGGCATGTGAAACCCGCATGTGGAGCATTCGTTTATGTGGGATGCTCTCCAAGCTTCATTTCAATCCTAGGCACTCAAAGGGCACTAAGCATAGAGTGTGAAAACTGAGTTTCCTTGAGAGCTGCTTGGAAGCCTGATGGTGTGTGAAGTTAGTGAGCCAAATGGAGTTGTTCTCCCACAAGAACCACTCGGCTGATCCTTCTTCAATATGCCCTTCACCAACATGCAGTGTTTCCTTGATTGAATTAGCTCTCACACAAATATTTGCGTCTAGAGCCTTTGCTTTGAGGGCTATCTGAAAACGGCTGTGGCGCTGAAGTTGCCTGTGAATGTGGAGTTGGTGGCATGTGAAACCCGCATGTGGGAGCATTCGTTTGTGTGGGATGCTCTACCAGGTTCATTCCTAGATAATGCACTCAAAGGGCACTAAGCATAGAGTGTGAAAACGGAGTTTCCTTGAGAGCTGCTTGGAAGCCTGATGGTGTGTGAAGTTAGTGAGCCAAATGGAGTTGTTCTCCCACAAGAACCACTCGGCTGATCCTTCTTCAATATGCCCTTCACCAACATGCAGTGTTTCCTTGATTGAATTAGCTCTCACACCAATATTTGCGTCTAGAGCCTTTGCATTGAGGGCTATCTGAAAACGGCTGTGGCGCTGAATTTGCCTGTGAATCTGGAGTTGGTGGCATGTGAAACCCGCATGTGGAGCATTCGTTTATGTGGGATGCTCTCCAAGCTTCATTTCAATCCTAGGCACTCAAAGGGCACTAAGCATAGAGTGTGAAAACTGAGTTTCCTTGAGAGCTGCTTGGAAGCCTGATGGTGTGTGAAGTTAGTGAGCCAAATGGAGTTGTTCTCCCACAAGAACCACTCGGCTGATTCTTCTTCAATATGCCCTTCACCAACATGCAGTGTTTCCTTGATTGAATTAGCTCTCACACCAATATTTGCGTCTAGAGCCTTTGCATTGAGGGCTATCTGAAAACGGCTGTGGCGCTGAAGTTGCCTGTGAATGTGGAGTTGGTGGCATGTGAAACCCGCATGTGGAGCATTCGTTTGTGTTGGATCCTGACCAAGCTTCATTTCAGTCCTAGGCACACAAAGAGCACTAAGCATAGAGTGTGAAAACTGAGTTTCCTTGAGAGCTGCTTGGAAGCCTGATGGTGTGTGAAGTTAGTGAGCCAAATGGAGTTGTTCTCCCACAAGAACCACTCGGCTGATCCTTCTTCAATATGCCCTTCACCAACATGCAGTGTTTCCTTGATTGAATTAGCTCTCACACCAATATTTGCGTCTAGAGCCTTTGCTTTGAGGGCTATCTGAAAACGGCTGTGGCGCTGAAGTTGCCTGTGAATGTGGAGTTGGTGGCATGTGAAACCCGCATGTGGAGCATTCGTTTGTGTGGGATGCTCTACCAGGTTCATTCCTAGATAATGCACTCAAAGGGCACTAAACATAGAGTGTGAAAACTGAGTTTCTTTGAGAGCTGCTTGGAAGCCTGATGGTGTGTGAAGTTAGTGAGCCAAATGGAGTTGTTCTCCCACAAGAACCACTCGGCTGATCCTTCTTCAATATGCCCTTCACCAACATGCAGTGTTTCCTTGATTGAATTAGCTCTCACACCAATATTTGCGTCTAGAGCCTTTGCATTGAGGGCTATCTGAAAACGGCTGTGGCGCTGAAGTTGCCTGTGAATGTGGAGTTGGTGGCATGTGAAACCCGCATGTGGAGCATTCGTTTATGTGGGATGCTCTCCAAGCTTCATTTCAGTCCTAGGCACTCAAAGGGAACTAAGCATAGAGTGTGAAAACTGAGTTTCCTTGAGAGCTGCTTGGAAGCCTGATGGTGTGTGAAGTTAGTGAGCCAAATGGAGTTGTTCTCCCACAAGAACCACTCGGCTGATCCTTCTTCAATATGCCCTTCACCAACATGCAGTGTTTCCTTGATTGAATTAGCTCTCACACCAATATTTGCGTCTAGAGCCTTTGCATTGAGGGCTATCTGAAAACGGCTGTGGCGCTGAAGTTGCCTGTGAATGTGGAGTTGGTGGCATGTGAAACCCGCATGTGGAGCATTCGTTTGTGTTGGATGCTGACCAAGCTTCATTTCCGTCCTAGGCACACAAAGAGCACTAAGCATAGAGTGTGAAAACTGAGTTTCCTTGAGAGCTGCTTGGAAGCCTGATGGTGTGTGAAGTTAGTGAGCCAAATGGAGTTGTTCTCCCACAAGAACCACTCGGCTGATCCTTCTTCAATATGCCCTTCACCAACATGCAGTGTTTCCTTGATTGAATTAGCTCTCACACCAATATTTGCGTCTAGAGCCTTTGCATTGAGGGCTATCTGAAAACGGCTGTGGCGCTGAAGTTGCCTGTGAATGTGGAGTTGGTGGCATGTGAAACCCGCATGTGGAGCATTCGTTTGTGTGGGATGCTCTACCAGGTTCATTCCTAGATAATGCACTCAAAGGGCACTAAACATAGAGTGTGAAAACGGAGTTTCCTTGAGAGCTGCTTGGAAGCCTGATGGTGTGTGAAGTTAGTGAGCCAAATGGAGTTGTTCTCCCACAAGAACCACTCGGCTGATCCTTCTTCAATATGCCCTTCACCAACATGCAGTGTTTCCTTGATTGAATTAGCTCTCACACCAATATTTGCGTCTAGAGCCTTTGCATTGAGGGCTATCTGAAAACAGCTGTGGCGCTGAAGTTGCCTGTGAATGTGGAGTTGGTGGCATGTGAAAACCCGCATGTGGAGCATTCGTTTATGTGGGATGCTCTCCAAGCTTCATTTCAGTCCTAGGCACTCAAAGGGCACTAAGCATAGAGTGTGAAAACTGAGTTTCCTTGAGAGCTGCTTGGAAGCCTGATGGTGTGTGAAGTTAGTGAGCCAAATGGAGTTGTTCTCCCACAAGAACCACTCAGCTGATTCTTCTTCAATATGCCCTTCACCAACATGCAGTGTTTCCTTGATTGAATTAGCTCTCACACCAATATTTGCGTCTAGAGCCTTTGCATTGAGGGCTATCTGAAAACGGCTGTGGCGCTGAAGTTGCCTGTGAATGTGGAGTTGGTGGCATGTGAAACCCGCATGTGGAGCATTCGTTTGTGTGGGATGCTCTACCAGGTTCATTCCTAGATAATGCACTCAAAGGGCACTAAACATAGAGTGTGAAAACTGAGTTTCCTTGAGAGCTGCTTGGAAACCTGATGGTGTGTGAAGTTAGTGAGCCAAATGGAGTTGTTCTCCCACAAGAACCACTCGGCTGATTCTTCTTCAATATGCCCTTCACCAACATGCAGTGTTTCCTTGATTGAATTAGCTCTCACACCAATATTTGCGTCTAGAGCCTTTGTATTGAGGGCTATCTGAAAACGGCTGTGGCGCTGAAGTTGCGTGTGAATGTGGAGTTGGTGGCATGTGAAACCCGCATGTGGAGCATTCGTACGTGTGGGATGCTCTACCATGTTCATTCCTAAATAATGCACTCAAAGGGCACTAAGCATAGAGTGTGAAAACTGAGTTTCCTTGAGAGCTGCTTGGAAGCCTGATGGTGTGTGAAGTTAGTGAGCCAAATGGAGTTGTTCTCCCACAAGAACCACTAGGCTGATCCTTCTTCAATATGCCCTTCACCAACATGCAGTGTTTCCTTGATTGAATTAGCTCTCACACCAATATTTGCGTCTAGAGCCTTTGCATTGAGGGCTATCTGAAAACGGCTGTGGCGCTGAAGTTGCCTGTGAATGTGGAGTTGGTGGCATGTGAAACCCGCAAGTGGAGCATTCGTTTATGTCGGATGCTCTCCTAGCTTCATTTCAGTCCTAGGCACTCAAAGGGCACTAAGCATAGAGTGTGAAAACTGAGTTTCCTTGAGAGCTGCTTGGAAGCCTGATGGTGTGTGAAGTTAGTGAGCCAAATGGAGTTGTTCTCCCCACAAGAACCACTCGGCTGATCCTTCTTCAATATGCCCTTCACCAACATGCAGTGTTTCCTTGATTGAATTAGCTCTCACACCAATATTTGCGTCTAGAGCCTTTGCATTGAGGGCTATCTGAAAACGGCTGTGGCGCTGAAGTTGCCTGTGAATGTGGAGTTGGTGGCATGTGAAACCCGCATGTGGAGCATTCGTTTGTGTGGGATGCTCTACCAGGTTCATTCCTAGATAATGCACTCAAAGGGCACTAAGCATAGAGTGTGAAAACTGAGTTTCCTTGAGAGCTGCTTGGAAGCCTGATGGTGTGTGAAGTTAGTGAGCCAAATGGAGTTGTTCTCCCACAAGAACCACTCGGCTGATCCTTCTTCATATGCCCTTCACCAACATGCAGTGTTTCCTTGATTGAATTAGCTCTCACACCAATATTTGCGTCTAGAGCCTTTGCATTGAGGGCTATCTGAAAACGGCTGTGGCGCTGAAGTTGCCTGTGAATGTGGAGTTGGTGGCATGTGAAACCCGCATGTGGAGCATTCGTTTGTGTGGGATGCTCTACCAGGTTCATTCCTAGATAATGCACTCAAAGGGCACTAAGCATAGAGTGTGAAAACTGAGTTTCCTTGAGAGCTGCTTGGAAGCCTGATGGTGTGTGAAGTTAGTGAGCCAAATGGAGTTGTTCTCCCACAAGAACCACTCGGCTGATCCTTCTTCAATATGCCCTTCACCAACATGCAGTGTTTCCTTGATTGAATTAGCTCTCACACCAATATTTGCGTCTAGAGCCTTTGCATTGAGGGCTATCTGAAAACGGCTGTGGCGCTGAATTTGCCTGTGAATCTGGAGTTGGTGGCATGTGAAACCCGCATGTGGAGCATTCGTTTATGTGGGATGCTCTCCAAGCTTCATTTCAATCCTAGGCACTCAAAGGGCACTAAGCATAGAGTGTGAAAACTGAGTTTCCTTGAGAGCTGCTTGGAAGCCTGATGGTGTGTGAAGTTAGTGAGCCAAATGGAGTTGTTCTCCACAAGAACCACTCGGCTGATCCTTCTTCAATATGCCCTTCACCAACATGCAGTGTTTTCCTTGATTGAATTAGCTCTCACACAAATATTTGCGTCTAGAGCCTTTGCTTTGAGGGCTATCTGAAAACGGCTGTGGCGCTGAAGTTGCCTGTGAATGTGGAGTTGGTGCATGTGAAACCCGCATGTGGAGCATTCGTTTGTGTGGGATGCTCTACCAGGTTCATTCCTAGATAATGCACTCAAAGGGCACTAAGCATAGAGTGTGAAAACTGAGTTTCCTTGAGAGCTGCTTGGAAGCCTGATGGTGTGTGAAGTTAGTGAGCCAAATGGAGTTGTTCTCCCACAAGAACCACTCGGCTGATCCTTCTTCAATATGCCCTTCACCAACATGCAGTGTTTCCTTGATTGAATTAGCTCTCACACCAATATTTGCGTCTAGAGCCTTTGCATTGAGGGGCTATCTGAAAACGGCTGTGGCGCTGAATTTGCCTGTGAATCTGGAGTTGGTGGCATGTGAAACCCGCATGTGGAGCATTCGTTTATGTGGGATGCTCTCCAAGCTTCATTTCAATCCTAGGCACTCAAAGGGCACTAAGCATAGAGTGTGAAAACTGAGTTTCCTTGAGAGCTGCTTGGAAGCCTGATGGTGTGTGAAGTTAGTGAGCCAAATGGAGTTGTTCTCCCACAAGAACCACTCGGCTGATTCTTCTTCAATATGCCCTTCACCAACATGCAGTGTTTCCTTGATTGAATTAGCTCTCACACCAATATTTGCGTCTAGAGCCTTTGCATTGAGGGCTATCTGAAAACGGCTGTGGCGCTGAAGTTGCCTGTGAATCTGGAGTTGGTGGCATGTGAAACCCGCATGTGGAGCATTCGTTTGTGTTGGATCCTGACCAAGCTTCATTTCAGTCCTAGGCACACAAAGAGCACTAAGCATAGAGTGTGAAAACTGAGTTTCCTTGAGAGCTGCTTGGAAGCCTGATGGTGTGTGAAGTTAGTGAGCCAAATGGAGTTGTTCTCCCACAAGAACCACTCGGCTGATCCTTCTTCAATATGCCCTTCACCAACATGCAGTGTTTCTTTGATTGAATTAGCTCTCACACAAATATTTGCGTCTAGAGCCTTTGCTTTGAGGGCTATCTGAAAACGGCTGTGGCGCTGAAGTTGCCTGTGAATGTGGAGTTGGTGGCATGTGAAACCCGCATGTGGAGCATTCGTTTGTGTGGGATGCTCTACCAGGTTCATTCCTAGATAATGCACTCAAAGGGCACTAAGCATAGAGTGTGAAAACTGAGTTTCCTTGAGAACTGCTTGGAAACCTGATGGTGTGTGAAGTTAGTGAGCCAAATGGAGTTGTTCTCCCACAAGAACCACTCGGCTGATCCTTCTTCAATATGCCCTTCACCAACATGCAGTGTTTCCTTGATTGAATTAGCTCTCACACCAATATTTGCGTCTAGAGCCTTTGCATTGAGGGCTATCTGAAAACGGCTGTGGCGCTGAAGTTGCCTGTGAATGTGGAGTTGGTGGCATGTGAAACCCGCATGTGGAGCATTCGTTTTTGTGGGATGCTCTACCAGGTTCATTCCTAGATAATGCACTCAAAGGGCACTAAACATAGAGTGTGAAAACGGAGTTTCCTTGAGAGCTGCTTGGAAGCCTGATGGTGTGTGAAGTTAGTGAGCCAAATGGAGTTGTTCTCCCACAAGAACCACTCGGCTGATCCTTCTTCAATATGCCCTTCACCAACATGCAGTGTTTCCTTGATTGAATTAGCTCTCACGCCAATATTTGCGTCTAGAGCCTTTGCATTGAGGGCTATCTGAAAACAGCTGTGGCGCTGAAGTTGCCTGTGAATGTGGAGTTGGTGGCATGTGAAACCCGCATGTGGAGCATTCGTTTATGTGGGATGCTCTCCAAGCTTCATTTCACTCCTAGGCACTCAAAGGGCACTAACCATAGCGTGTGAAAACTGAGTTTCCTTGAGAGCTGCTTGGAAGCCTGATGGTGTGTGAAGTTAGTGAGCCAAATGGAGTTGTTCTCCCACAAGAACCACTCAGCTGATTCTTCTTCAATATGCCCTTCACCAACATGCAGTGTTTCCTTGATTGAATTAGCTCTCACACCAATATTTGCGTCTAGAGCCTTTGCATTGAGGGCTATCTGAAAACGGCTGTGGCGCTGAAGTTGCCTGTGAATGTGGAGTTGGTGGCATGTGAAACCCGCATGTGGAGCATTCGTTTGTGTGGGATGCTCTACCAGGTTCATTCCTAGATAATGCACTCAAAGGGCACTAAGCATAGAGTGTGAAAACTGAGTTTCCTTGAGAGCTGCTTGGAAACCTGATGGTGTGTGAAGTTAGTGAGCCAAATGGAGTTGTTCTCCCACAAGAACCACTCGGCTGATTCTTCTTCAATATGCCCTTCACCAACATGCAGTGTTTCCTTGATTGAATTAGCTCTCACACCAATATTTGCGTCTAGAGCCTTTGTATTGAGGGCTATCTGAAAACGGCTGTGGGCGCTGAAGTTGCGTGTGAATGTGGAGTTGGTGGCATGTGAAACCCGCATGTGGAGCATTCGTACGTGTGGGATGCTCTACCATGTTCATTCCTAGATAATGCACTCAAAGGGCACTAAGCATAGAGTGTGAAAACTGAGTTTCCTTGAGAGCTGCTTGGAAGCCTGATGGTGTGTGAAGTTAGTGAGCCAAATGGAGTTGTTCTCCCACAAGAACCACTCGGCTGATCCTTCTTCAATATGCCCTTCACCAACATGCAGTGTTTCCTTGATTGAATTAGCTCTCACACCAATATTTGCGTCTAGAGCCTTTGCATTGAGGGCTATCTGAAAACGGCTGTGGCGCTGAAGTTGCCTGTGAATGTGGAGTTGGTGGCATGTGAAACCCGCATGTGGAGCATTCGTTTATGTCGGATGCTCTCCTAGCTTCATTTCAGTCCTAGGCACTCAAAGGGCACTAAGCATAGAGTGTGAAAACTGAGTTTCCTTGAGAGCTGCTTGGAAGCCTGATGGTGTGTGAAGTTAGTGAGCCAAATGGAGTTGTTCTCCCACAAGAACCACTCGGCTGATCCTTCTTCAATATGCCCTTCACCAACATGCAGTGTTTCCTTGATTGAATTAGCTCTCACACCAATATTTGCGTCTAGAGCCTTTGCATTGAGGGCTATCTGAAAACGGCTGTGGCGCTGAAGTTGCCTGTGAATGTGGAGTTGGTGGCATGTGAAACCCGCAAGTGGAGCATTCGTACGTGTGGGATGCTCTACCAGGTTCATTCCTAGATAATGCACTCAAAGGGCACTAAGCATAGAGTGTGAAAACTGAGTTTCCTTGAGAGCTGCTTGGAAGCCTGATGGTGTGTGAAGTTAGTGAGCCAAATGGAGTTGTTCTCCCACAAGAACCACTCGGCTGATCCTTCTTCAATATGCCCTTCACCAACATGCAGTGTTTCCTTGATTGAATTAGCTCTCACACCAATATTTGCGTCTAGAGCCTTTGCATTGAGGGCTATCTGAAAACGGCTGTGGCGCTGAAGTTGCCTGTGAATGTGGAGTTGGTGGCATGTGAAACCCGCATGTGGAGCATTCGTTTATGTCGGATGCTCTCCTAGCTTCATTTCAGTCCTAGGCACTCAAAGGGGCACTAAGCATAGAGTGTGAAAACTGAGTTTCCTTGAGAGCTGCTTGGAAGCCTGATGGTGTGTGAAGTTAGTGAGCCAAATGGAGTTGTTCTCCCACAAGAACCACTCGGCTGATCCTTCTTCAATATGCCCTTCACCAACATGCAGTGTTTCCTTGATTGAATTAGCTCTCACACCAATATTTGCGTCTAGAGCCTTTGCATTGAGGGCTATCTGAAAACGGCTGTGGCGCTGAAGTTGCCTGTGAATGTGGAGTTGGTGGCATGTGAAACCCGCAAGTGGAGCATTCGTACGTGTGGGATGCTCTACCAGGTTCATTCCTAGATAATGCACTCAAAGGGCACTAAGCATAGAGTGTGAAAACTGAGTTTCCTTGAGAGCTGCTTGGAAGCCTGATGGTGTGTGAAGTTAGTGAGCCAAATGGAGTTGTTCTCCCACAAGAACCACTCGGCTGATCCTTCTTCAATATGCCCTTCACCAACATGCAGTGTTTCCTTGATTGAATTAGCTCTCACACCAATATTTGCGTCTAGAGCCTTTGCATTGAGGGCTATCTGAAAACGGCTGTGGCGCTGAAGTTGCCTGTGAATCTGGAGTTGGTTTCATGTGAAACCCGCATGTGGAGCATTCGTTTATGTGGGATGCTCTCCAAGCTTCATTTCAATCCTAGGCACTCAAAGGGCACTAAGCATAGAGTGTGAAAACTGAGTTTCCTTGAGAGCTGCTTGGAAACCTGATGGTGTGTGAAGTTAGTGAGCCAAATGGAGTTGTTCTCCACAAGAACCACTCGGCTGATTCTTCTTCAATATGCCCTTCACCAACATGCAGTGTTTCCTTGATTGAATTAGCTCTCACACCAATATTTGCGTCTAGAGCCTTTGCATTGAGGGCTATCTGAAAACGGCTGTGGCGCTGAAGTTGCCTGTGAATCTGGAGTTGGTGGCATGTGAAGGCGCATGTGGAGCATTCGTTTGTGTTGGATCCTGACCAAGCTTCATTTCAGTCCTAGGCACACAAAGAGCACTAAGCATAGAGTGTGAAAACTGAGTTTCCTTGAGAGCTGCTTGGAAGCCTGATGGTGTGTGAAGTTAGTGAGCCAAATGGAGTTGTTCTCCCACAAGAACAACTCGGGCTGATTCTTCTTCAATATGCCCTTCACCAACTTGCAGTGTTTTCTTGATTGAATTAGCTCTCACACCAATATTTGCGTCTAGAGCCTTTGCATTGAGGGCTATCTGAAAACGGCTGTGGCGCTGAAGTTGCCTGTGAATGTGGAGTTGGTGGCATGTGAAACCCGCATGTGGAACACTCGTTTGTGTGGGATGCTCTACCAGGTTCATTCCTAGATAATGCACTCAAAGGGCACTAAGCATAGAGTGTGAAAACTGAGTTTCCTTGAGAGCTGCTTGGAAGCCTGATGGTGTGTGAAGTTAGTGAGCCAAATGGAGTTGTTCTCCCACAAGAACCACTCGGCTGATTCTTCTTCAATATGCCCTTCACCAACATGCAGTGTTTCCTTGATTGAATTAGCTCTCACACCAATATTTGCGTCTAGAGCCTTTGTATTGAGGGCTATCTGAAAACGGCTGTGGCGCTGAAGTTGCCTGTGAATGTGGAGTTGGTGGCATGTGAAACCCGCAAGTGGAGCATTCGTTTGTGTGGGATGCTCTACCAGGTTCATTTCAGTCCTAGCCATACAAAGGGCACTAAGCATAGAGTGTGAAAACTGAGTTTCCTTGAGAGCTGCTTGGAAGCCTGATGGTGTGTGAAGTTAGTGAGCCAAATGGAGTTGTTCTCCCACAAGAACCACTCGGCTGATCCTTCTTCAATATGCCCTTCACCAACATGCAGTGTTTCCTTGATTGAATTAGCTCTCACACCAATATTTGCGTCTAGAGCCTTTGTATTGAGGGCTATCTGAAAACGGCTGTGGCGCTGAAGTTGCGTGTGAATGTGGAGTTGGTGGCATGTGAAACCCGCATGTGGAGCATTCGTACGTGTGGGATGCTCTACCAGGTTCATTCCTAGATAATGCACTCAAAGGGCACTAAGCATAGAGTGTGAAAACTGAGTTTCCTTGAGAGCTGCTTGGAAGCCTGATGGTGTGTGAAGTTAGTGAGCCAAATGGAGTTGTTCTCCCACAAGAACCACTCGGCTGATCCTTCTTCAATATGCCCTTCACCAACATGCAGTGTTTCCTTGATTGAATTAGCTCTCACACCAATATTTGCGTCTAGAGCCTTTGCATTGAGGGCTATCTGAAAACGGCTGTGGCGCTGAAGTTGCCTGTGAATGTGGAGTTGGTGGCATGTGAAACCCGCATGTGGAGCATTCGTTTATGTCGGATGCTCTCCTAGCTTCATTTCAGTCCTAGGCACTCAAAGGGCACTAAGCATAGAGTGTGAAAACTGAGTTTCCTTGAGAGCTGCTTGGAAGCCTGATGGTGTGTGAAGTTAGTGAGCCAAATGGAGTTGTTCTCCCACAAGAACCACTCGGCTGATCCTTCTTCAATATGCCCTTCACCAACATGCAGTGTTTCCTTGATTGAATTAGCTCTCACACCAATATTTGCGTCTAGAGCCTTTGCATTGAGGGCTATCTGAAAACGGCTGTGGCGCTGAAGTTGCCTGTGAATGTGGAGTTGGTGGCATGTGAAACCCGCAAGTGGAGCATTCGTACGTGTGGGATGCTCTACCAGGTTCATTCCTAGATAATGCACTCAAAGGGCACTAAGCATAGAGTGTGAAAACTGAGTTTCCTTGAGAGCTGCTTGGAAGCCTGATGGTGTGTGAAGTTAGTGAGCCAAATGGAGTTGTTCTCCCACAAGAACCACTCGGCTGATCCTTCTTCAATATGCCCTTCACCAACATGCAGTGTTTCCTTGATTGAATTAGCTCTCACACCAATATTTGCGTCTAGAGCCTTTGCATTGAGGGCTATCTGAAAACGGCTGTGGCGCTGAAGTTGCCTGTGAATGTGGAGTTGGTGGCATGTGAAACCCGCATGTGGAGCATTCGTTTATGTCGGATGCTCTCCTAGCTTCATTTCAGTCCTAGGCACTCAAAGGGCACTAAGCATAGAGTGTGAAAACTGAGTTTCCTTGAGAGCTGCTTGGAAGCCTGATGGTGTGTGAAGTTAGTGAGCCAAATGGAGTTGTTCTCCCACAAGAACCACTCGGCTGATCCTTCTTCAATATGCCCTTCACCAACATGCAGTGTTTCCTTGATTGAATTAGCTCTCACACCAATATTTGCGTCTAGAGCCTTTGCATTGAGGGCTATCTGAAAACGGCTGTGGCGCTGAAGTTGCCTGTGAATGTGGAGTTGGTGGCATGTGAAACCCGCAAGTGGAGCATTCGTACGTGTGGGATGCTCTACCAGGTTCATTCCTAGATAATGCACTCAAAGGGCACTAAGCATAGAGTGTGAAAACTGAGTTTCCTTGAGAGCTGCTTGGAAGCCTGATGGTGTGTGAAGTTAGTGAGCCAAATGGAGTTGTTCTCCCACAAGAACCACTCGGCTGATCCTTCTTCAATATGCCCTTCACCAACATGCAGTGTTTCCTTGATTGAATTAGCTCTCACACCAATATTTGCGTCTAGAGCCTTTGCATTGAGGGCTATCTGAAAACGGCTGTGGCGCTGAAGTTGCCTGTGAATCTGGAGTTGGTGGCATGTGAAACCCGCATGTGGAGCATTCGTTTATGTGGGATGCTCTCCAAGCTTCATTTCAATCCTAGGCACTCAAAGGGCACTAAGCATAGAGTGTGAAAACTGAGTTTCCTTGAGAGCTGCTTGGAAACCTGATGGTGTGTGAAGTTAGTGAGCCAAATGGAGTTGTTCTCCCACAAGAACCACTCGGCTGATTCTTCTTCAATATGCCCTTCACCAACATGCAGTGTTTCCTTGATTGAATTAGCTCTCACACCAATATTTGCGTCTAGAGCCTTTGCATTGAGGGCTATCTGAAAACGGCTGTGGCGCTGAAGTTGCCTGTGAATCTGGAGTTGGTGGCATGTGAAGGCGCATGTGGAGCATTCGTTTGTGTTGGATCCTGACCAAGCTTCATTTCAGTCCTAGGCACACAAAGAGCACTAAGCATAGAGTGTGAAAACTGAGTTCCTTGAGAGCTGCTTGGAAGCCTGATGGTGTGTGAAGTTAGTGAGCCAAATGGAGTTGTTCTCCCACAAGAACAACTCGGCTGATTCTTCTTCAATATGCCCTTCACCAACTTGCAGTGTTTTCTTGATTGAATTAGCTCTCACACCAATATTTGCGTCTAGAGCCTTTGCATTGAGGGCTATCTGAAAACGGCTGTGGCGCTGAAGTTGCCTGTGAATGTGGAGTTGGTGGCATGTGAAACCCGCATGTGGAACACTCGTTTGTGTTGGATGCTCTACCAGGTTCATTCCTAGATAATGCACTCAAAGGGCACTAAGCATAGAGTGTGAAAACTGAGTTTCCTTGAGAGCTGCTTGGAAGCCTGATGGTGTGTGAAGTTAGTGAGCCAAATGGAGTTGTTCTCCCACAAGAACCACTCGGCTGATTCTTCTTCAATATGCCCTTCACCAACATGCAGTGTTTCCTTGATTGAATTAGCTCTCACACCAATATTTGCGTCTAGAGCCTTTGTATTGAGGGCTATCTGAAAACGGCTGTGGCGCTGAAGTTGCCTGTGAATGTGGAGTTGGTGGCATGTGAAACCCGCAAGTGGAGCATTCGTTTGTGTGGGATGCTCTACCAGGTTCATTTCAGTCCTAGCCATACAAAGGGCACTAAGCATAGAGTGTGAAAACTGAGTTTCCTTGAGAGCTGCTTGGAAGCCTGATGGTGTGTGAAGTTAGTGAGCCAAATGGAGTTGTTCTCCCACAAGAACCACTCGGCTGATCCTTCTTCAATATGCCCTTCACCAACATGCAGTGTTTCCTTGATTGAATTAGCTCTCACACCAATATTTGCGTCTAGAGCCTTTGCATTGAGGGCTATCTGAAAACGGCTGTGGCGCTGAAGTTGCCTGTGAATGTGGAGTTGGTGGCATGTGAAACCCGCATGTGGAGCATTCGTTTGTGTGGGATGCTCTACCAGGTTCATTCCTAGATAATGCACTCAAAGGGCACTAAGCATAGAGTGTGAAAACTGAGTTTCCTTGAGAGCTGCTTGGAAACCTGATGGTGTGTGAAGTTAGTGAGCCAAATGGAGTTGTTCTCCCACAAGAACCACTCGGCTGATTCTTCTTCAATATGCCCTTCACCAACATGCAGTGTTTCCTTGATTGAATTAGCTCTCACACCAATATTTGCGTCTAGAGCCTTTGTATTGAGGGCTATCTGAAAACGGCTGTGGCGCTGAAGTTGCGTGTGAATGTGGAGTTGGTGGCATGTGAAACCCGCAAGTGGAGCATTCGTACGTGTGGGATGCTCTACCATGTTCATTCCTAGATAATGCACTCAAAGGGCACTAAGCATAGAGTGTGAAAACTGAGTTTCTTGAGAGCTGCTTGGAAGCCTGATGGTGTGTGAAGTTAGTGAGCCAAATGGAGTTGTTCTCCCACAAGAACCACTCGGCTGATCCTTCTTCAATATGCCCTTCACCAACATGCAGTGTTTCCTTGATTGAATTAGCTCTCACACCAATATTTGCGTCTAGAGCCTTTGCATTGAGGGCTATCTGAAAACAGCTGTGGCGCTGAAGTTGCCTGTGAATGTGGAGTTGGTGGCATGTGAAACCCGCATGTGGAGCATTCGTTTATGTGGGATGCTCTCCAAGCTTCATTTCAGTCCTAGGCACTCAAAGGGCACTAAGCATAGAGTGTGAAAACTGAGTTCCTTGAGAGCTGCTTGGAAGCCTGATGGTGTGTGAAGTTAGTGAGCCAAATGGAGTTGTTCTCCCACAAGAACCACTCGGCTGATCCTTCTTCAATATGCCCTTCACCAACATGCAGTGTTTCCTTGATTGAATTAGCTCTCACACCAATATTTGCGTCTAGAGCCTTTGCATTGAGGGCTATCTGAAAACGGCTGTGGCGCTGAATTTGCCTGTGAATGTGGAGTTGGTGGCATGTGAAACCCGCATGTGGAGCATTCGTTTGTGTGGGATGCTCTACCAGGTTCATTCCTAGATAATGCACTCAAAGGGCACTAAGCATAGAGTGTGAAAACTGAGTTTCCTTGAGAACTGCTTGGAAGCCTGATGGTGTGTGAAGTTAGTGAGCCAAATGGAGTTGTTCTCCCACAAGAACCACTCGGCTGATCCTTCTTCAATATGCCCTTCACCAACATGCAGTGTTTCCTTGATTGAATTAGCTCTCACACCAATATTTGCGTCTAGAGCCTTTGCATTGAGGGCTATCTGAAAACGGCTGTGGCGCTGAAGTTGCCTGTGAATGTGGAGTTGGTGGCATGTGAAACCCGCATGTGGAGCATTCGTTTGTGTGGGATGCTCTACCAGGTTCATTCCTAGATAATGCACTCAAAGGGCACTAAACATAGAGTGTGAAAACTGAGTTTCCTTGAGAGCTGCTTGGAAGCCTGATGGTGTGTGAAGTTAGTGAGCCAAATGGAGTTGTTCTCCCACAAGAACCACTCGGCTGATCCTTCTTCAATATGCCCTTCACCAACATGCAGTGTTTCCTTGATTGAATTAGCTCTCACACCAATATTTGCGTCTAGAGCCTTTGCATTGAGGGCTATCTGAAAACAGCTGTGGCGCTGAAGTTGCCTGTGAATGTGGAGTTGGTGGCATGTGAAACCCGCATGTGGAGCATTCGTTTATGTGGGATGCTCTCCAAGCTTCATTTCAATCCTAGGCACTCAAAGGGCACTAACCATAGCGTGTGAAAACTGAGTTTCCTTGAGAGCTGCTTGGAAGCCTGATGGTGTGTGAAGTTAGTGAGCCAAATGGAGTTGTTCTCCCACAAGAACCACTCAGCTGATTCTTCTTCAATATGCCCTTCACCAACATGCAGTGTTTCCTTGATTGAATTAGCTCTCACACCAATATTTGCGTCTAGAGCCTTTGCATTGAGGGCTATCTGAAAACGGCTGTGGCGCTGAAGTTGCCTGTGAATGTGGAGTTGGTGGCATGTGAAACCCGCATGTGGAGCATTCGTTTGTGTGGGATGCTCTACCAGGTTCATTCCTAGATAATGCACTCAAAGGGCACTAAGCATAGAGTGTGAAAAACTGAGTTTCCTTGAGAGCTGCTTGGAAGCCTGATGGTGTGTGAAGTTAGTGAGCCAAATGGAGTTGTTCTCCCACAAGAACCACTCGGCTGATTCTTCTTCAATATGCCCTTCACCAACATGCAGTGTTTCCTTGATTGAATTAGCTCTCACACCAATATTTGCGTCTAGAGCCTTTGTATTGAGGGCTATCTGAAAACGGCTGTGGCGCTGAAGTTGCCTGTTAATGTGGAGTTGGTGGCATGTGAAACCCGCAAGTAGAGCATTCGTACGTGTGGGATGCTCTACCATGTTCATTCCTAGATAATGCACTCAAAGGGCACTAAGCATAGAGTGTGAAAACTGAGTTTCCTTGAGAGCTGCTTGGAAGCCTGATGGTGTGTGAAGTTAGTGAGCCAAATGGAGTTGTTCTCCCACAAGAACCACTCGGCTGATTCTTCTTCAATATGCCCTTCACCAACATGCAGTGTTTCCTTGATTGAATTAGCTCTCACACCAATATTTGCGTCTAGAGCCTTTGCATTGAGGGCTATCTGAAAACGGCTGTGGCGCTGAAGTTGCCTGTGAAAGTGGAGTTGGTGGCATGTGAAACCCGCAAGTGGAGCATTCGTACGTGTGGGATGCTCTACCATGTTCATTCCTAGATAATGCACTCAAAGGGCACTAAGCATAGAGTGTGAAAACTGAGTTTCCTTGAGAGCTGCTTGGAAGCCTGATGGTGTGTGAAGTTAGTGAGCCAAATGGAGTTGTTCTCCCACAAGAACCACTCGGCTGATCCTTCTTCAATATGCCCTTCACCAACATGCAGTGTTTCCTTGATTGAATTAGCTCTCACACAAATATTTGCGTCTAGAGCCTTTGCTTTGAGGGCTATCTGAAAACGGCTGTGGCGCTGAAGTTGCCTGTGAATGTGGAGTTGGTGGCATGTGAAACCCGCATGTGGAGCATTCGTTTGTGTGGGATGCTCTACCAGGTTCATTCCTAGATAATGCACTCAAAGGGCACTAAGCATAGAGTGTGAAAACTGAGTTTCCTTGAGAGCTGCTTGGAAGCCTGATGGTGTGTGAAGTTAGTGAGCCAAATGGAGTTGTTCTCCCACAAGAACCACTCGGCTGATCCTTCTTCAATATGCCCTTCACCAACATGCAGTGTTTCCTTGATTGAATTAGCTCTCACACCAATATTTGCGTCTAGAGCCTTTGCATTGAGGGCTATCTGAAAACGGCTGTGGCGCTGAATTTGCCTGTGAATCTGGAGTTGGTGGCATGTGAAACCCGCATGTGGAGCATTCGTTTATGTGGGATGCTCTCCAAGCTTCATTTCAATCCTAGGCACTCAAAGGGCACTAAGCATAGAGTGTGAAAACTGAGTTTCCTTGAGAGCTGCTTGGAAGCCTGATGGTGTGTGAAGTTAGTGAGCCAAATGGAGTTGTTCTCCCACAAGAACCACTCGGCTGATTCTTCTTCAATATGCCCTTCACCAACATGCAGTGTTTCCTTGAATGAATTTGCTCTCACACCAATATTTGCGTCTAGAGCCTTTGCATTGAGGGCTATCTGAAAACGGCTGTGGCGCTGAAGTTGCCTGTGAAAGTGGAGTTGGTGGCATGTGAAACCCGCATGTGGAGCATTCGTTTGTGTTGGATCCTGACCAAGCTTCATTTCAGTCCTAGGCACACAAAGAGCACTAAGCATAGAGTGTGAAAACTGAGTTTCCTTGAGAGCTGCTTGGAAGCCTGATGGTGTGTGAAGTTAGTGAGCCAAATGGAGTTGTTCCCCCACAAGAACCACTCGGCTGATTCTTCTTCAATATGCCCTTCACCAACATGCAGTGTTTCCTTGATTGAATTAGCTCTCACACCAATATTTGCGTCTAGAGCCTTTGCATTGAGGGCTATCTGAAAACGGCTGTGGCGCTGAAGTTGCCTGTGAATGTGGAGTTGGTGGCATGTGAAACTCGCATGTGGAGCATTCGTTTATGTCGGATGCTCTCCTAGCTTCATTTCAGTCCTAGGCACTCAAAGGGCACTAAGCATAGAGTGTGAAAACGGAGTTTCCTTGAGAGCTGCTTGGAAGCCTGATGGTGTGTGAAGTTAGTGAGCCAAATGGAGTTGTTCTCCCACAAGAACCACTCGGCTGATCCTTCTTCAATATGCCCTTCACCAACATGCAGTGTTTCCTTGATTGAATTAGCTCTCACACCAATATTTGCGTCTAGAGCCTTTGCTTTGAGGGCTATCTGAAAACGGCTGTGGCGCTGAAGTTGACTGTGAATGTGGAGTTGGTGGCATGTGAAACCCGCATGTGGAGCATTCGTTTGTGTGGGATGCTCTACCAGGTTCATTCCTAGATAATGCACTCAAAGGGCACTAAGCATAGAGTGTGAAAACTGAGTTTCCTTGAGAGCTGCTTGGAAGCCTGATGGTGTGTGAAGTTAGTGAGCCAAATGGAGTTGTTCTCCCACAAGAACCACTCGGCTGATCCTTCTTCAATATGCCCTTCACCAACATGCAGTGTTTCCTTGATTGAATTAGCTCTCACACCAATATTTGCGTCTAGAGCCTTTGCATTGAGGGCTATCTGAAAACGGCTGTGGCGCTGAAGTTGCCTGTGAATGTGGAGTTGGTGGCATGTGAAACCCGCAAGTGGAGCATTCGTACGTGTGGGATGCTCTACCATGTTCATTCCTAGATAATGCACTCAAAGGGCACTAAGCATAGAGTGTGAAAACTGAGTTTCCTTGAGAGCTGCTTGGAAGCCTGATGGTGTGTGAAGTTAGTGAGCCAAATGGAGTTGTTCTCCCACAAGAACCACTCGGCTGATCCTTCTTCAATATGCCCTTCACCAACATGCAGTGTTTTCTTGATTGAATTAGCTCTCACACCAATATTTGCGTCTAGAGCCTTTGCATTGAGGGCTATCTGAAAACGGCTGTGGCGCTGAAGTTGCCTGTGAATGTGGAGTTGGTGGCATGTGAAACCCGCATGTGGAGCATTCGTTTATGTGGGATGCTCTCCAAGCTTCATTTCAGTCCTAGGCACTCAAAGGGCACTAAGCATAGAGTATGAAAACGGAGTTTCCTTGAGAGCTGCTTGGAAGCCTGATGGTGTGTGAAGTTAGTGAGCCAAATGGAGTTGTTCTCCCACAAGAACCACTCGGCTGATCCTTCTTCAATATGCCCTTCACCAACATGCAGTGTTTCCTTGATTGAATTAGCTCTCACACAAATATTTGCGTCTAGAGCCTTTGCTTTGAGGGCTATCTGAAAACGGCTGTGGCGCTGAAGTTAGACTGTGAATGTGGAGTTGGTGGCATGTGAAACCCGCATGTGGAGCATTCGTTTATGTCGGATGCTCTCCTAGCTTCATTTCAGTCCTAGGCACTCAAAGGGCACTAAGAATAGAGTGTGAAAACGGAGTTTCCTTGAGAGCTGCTTGGAAGCCTGATGGTGTGTGAAGTTAGTGAGCCAAATGGAGTTGTTCTCCCACAAGAACCACTCGGCTGATCCTTCTTCAATATGCCCTTCACCAACATGCAGTGTTTCCTTGATTGAATTAGCTCTCACACCAATATTTGCGTCTAGAGCCTTTGCTTTGAGGGCTATCTGAAAACGGCTGTGGCGCTGAAGTTGCCTGTGAATGTGGAGTTGGTGGCATGTGAAACCCGCATGTGGAGCATTCGTTTGTGTGGGATGCTCTACCAGGTTCATTCCTAGATAATGCACTCAAAGGGCACTAAGCATAGAGTGTGAAAACTGAGTTTCCTTGAGAGCTGCTTGGAAGCCTGATGGTGTGTGAAGTTAGTGAGCCAAATGGAGTTGTTCTCCCACAAGAACCACTCGGCTGATCCTTCTTCAATATGCCCTTCACCAACATGCAGTGTTTCCTTGATTGAATTAGCTCTCACACCAATATTTGCGTCTAGAGCCTTTGCATTGAGGGCTATCTGAAAACGGCTGTGGCGCTGAAGTTGCCTGTGAATGTGGAGTTGGTGGCATGTGAAACCCGCATGTGGAGCATTCGTACGTGTGGGATGCTCTACCATGTTCATTCCTAGATAATGCACTCAAAGGGCACTAAGCATAGAGTGTGAAAACTGAGTTTCCTTGAGAGCTGCTTGGAAGCCTGATGGTGTGTGAAGTTAGTGAGCCAAATGGAGTTGTTCTCCCACAAGAACCACTCGGCTGATCCTTCTTCAATATGCCCTTCACCAACATGCAGTGTTTTCTTGATTGAATTAGCTCTCACACCAATATTTGCGTCTAGAGCCTTTGCATTGAGGGCTATCTGAAAACGGCTGTGGCGCTGAAGTTGCCTGTGAATGTGGAGTTGGTGGCATGTGAAACCCGCATGTGGAGCATTCGTTTATGTGGGATGCTCTCCAAGCTTCATTTCAGTCCTAGGCACTCAAAGGGCACTAAGCATAGAGTGTGAAAACTGAGTTTCCTTGAGAGCTGCTTGGAAGCCTGATGGTGTGTGAAGTTAGTGAGCCAAATGGAGTTGTTCTCCCACAAGAACCACTCGGCTGATCCTTCTTCAATATGCCCTTCACCAACATGCAGTGTTTCCTTGATTGAATTAGCTCTCACACAAATATTTGCGTCTAGAGCCTTTGCATTGAGGGCTATCTGAAAACGGCTGTGGCGCTGAAGTTGCCTGTGAATGTGGAGTTGGTGGCATGTGAAACCCGCATGTGGAGCATTCGTTTGTGTGGGATGCTCTACCAGGTTCATTCCTAGATAATGCACTCAAAGGGCACTAAGCATAGAGTGTGAAAACTGAGTTTCCTTGAGAGCTGCTTGGAAGCCTGATGGTGTGTGAAGTTAGTGAGCCAAATGGAGTTGTTCTCCCACAAGAACCACTCGGCTGATCCTTCTTCAATATGCCCTTCACCAACATGCAGTGTTTCCTTGATTGAATTAGCTCTCACACCAATATTTGCGTCTAGAGCCTTTGCATTGAGGGCTATCTGAAAACGGCTGTGGCGCTGAATTTGCCTGTGAATCTGGAGTTGTGGCATGTGAAACCCGCATGTGGAGCATTCGTTTATGTGGGATGCTCTCCAAGCTTCATTTCAGTCCTAGGCACTCAAAGGGCACTAAGCATAGAGTGTGAAAACTGAGTTTCCTTGAGAGCTGCTTGGAAGCCTGATGGTGTGTGAAGTTAGTGAGCCAAATGGAGTTGTTCTCCCACAAGAACCACTCGGCTGATTCTTCTTCAATATGCCCTTCACCAACATGCAGTGTTTCCTTGATTGAATTAGCTCTCACACCAATATTTGCGTTTAGAGCCTTTGTATTGAGGGCTATCTGAAAACGGCTGTGGCGCTGAAGTTGCCTGTGAATGTGGAGTTGGTGGCATGTGAAACCCGCAAGTGGAGCATTCGTTTGTGTGGGATGCTCTACCAGGTTCATTTCAGTCCTAGCCATACAAAGGGCACTAAGCATAGAGTGTGAAAACTGAGTTTCCTTGAGAGCTGCTTGGAAGCCTGATGGTGTGTGAAGTTAGTGAGCCAAATGGAGTTGTTCTCCCACAAGAACCACTCGGCTGATTCTTCTTCAATATGCGCTTCACCGACATGCAGTGTTTCCTTGATTGAATTAGCTCTCACACCAATATTTGCGTCTAGAGCCTTTGTATTGAGGGCTATCTGAAAACGGCTGTGGCGCTGAAGTTGCCTGTGAATGTGGAGTTGGTGGCATGTGAAACACGCAAGTGGAGCATTCGTACGTGTGGATGCTCTACCATGTTCATTCCTAGATAATGCACTCAAAGGGCACTAAGCATAGAGTGTGAAAACTGAGTTTCCTTGAGAGCTGCTTGGAAGCCTGATGGTGTGTGAAGTTAGTGAGCCAAATGGAGTTGTTCTCCCACAAGAACCACTCGGCTGATCCTTCTTCAATATGCCCTTCACCAACATGCAGTGTTTCCTTGATTGAATTAGCTCTCACACCAATATTTGCGTCTAGAGCCTTTGCATTGAGGGCTATCTGAAAACGGCTGTGGCGCTGAAGTTGCCTGTGAATGTGGAGTTGGTGGCATGTGAAACCCGCATGTGGAGCATTCGTTTGTGTGGGATGCTCTACCAGGTTCATTCCTAGATAATGCACTCAAAGGGCACTAAGCATAGAGTGTGAAAACGGAGTTTCCTTGAGAGCTGCTTGGAAGCCTGATGGTGTGTGAAGTTAGTGAACCAAATGGAGTTGTTCTCCCACAAGAACCACTCGGCTGATCCTTCTTCAACATGCCCTTCACCAACATGCAGTGTTTCCTTGATTGAATTAGCTCTCACACCAATATTTGCGTCTAGAGCCTTTGCATTGAGGGCTATCTGAAAACGGCTGTGGCGCTGAAGTTGCCTGTGAATGTGGAGTTGGTGGCATGTGAAACCCGCATGTGGAGCATTCGTTTATGTGGGATGCTCTCCAAGCTTCATTTCAGACCTAGGCACACAAAGAGCACTAAGCATAGAGTGTGAAAACTGAGTTTCCTTGAGAGCTGCTTGGAAGCCTGATGGTGTGTGAAGTTAGTGAGCCAAATGGAGTTGTTCTCCCACAAGAACCACTCGGCTGATCCTTCTTCAATATGCCCTTCACCAACATGCAGTGTTTCCTTGATTGAATTAGCTCTCACACCAATATTTGCGTCTAGAGCCTTTGCATTGAGGGCTATCTGAAAACGGCTGTGGCGCTGAAGTTGCCTGTGAATGTGGAGTTGGTGGCATGTGAAACCCGCAAGTGGAGCATTCGTTTGTGTGGGATGCTCTACCAGGTTCATTCCTAGATAATGCACTCAAAGGGCACTAAACATAGAGTGTGAAAACTGAGTTTCCTTGAGAGCTGCTTGGAAGCCTGATGGTGTGTGAAGTTAGTGAGCCAAATGGAGTTGTTCTCCCACAAGAACCACTCGGCTGATCCTTCTTCAATATGCCCTTCACCAACATGCAGTGTTTCCTTGATTGAATTAGCTCTCACACCAATATTTGCGTCTAGAGCCTTTGCATTGAGGGCTATCTGAAAACGGCTGTGGCGCTGAAGTTGCCTGTGAATGTGGAGTTGGTGGCATGTGAAACCCGCATGTGGAGCATTCGTTTATGTGGGATGCTCTCCAAGCTTCATTTCATTCCTAGGCACTCAAAGGGCACTAAGAATAGAGTGTGAAAACTGAGTTTCCTTGAGAGCTGCTTGGAAGCCTGATGGTGTGTGAAGTTAGTGAGCCAAATGGAGTTGTTCTCCCACAAGAACCACTCGGCTGATTCTTCTTCAATATGCCCTTCACCAACATGCAGTGTTTCCTTGATTGAATTAGCTCTCACACCAATATTTGCGTCTAGAGCCTTTGCATTGAGGGCTATCTGAAAACGGCTGTGGCGCTGAAGTTGCCTGTGAATGTGGAGTTGGTGGCATGTGAAACCCGCATGTGGAGCATTCGTTTGTGTGGGATGCTCTACCAGGTTCATTCCTAGATAATGCACTCAAAGGGCACTAAGCATAGAGTGTGAAAACTGAGTTTCCTTGAGAGCTGCTTGGAAACCTGATGGTGTGTGAAGTTAGTGAGCCAAATGGAGTTGTTCTCCCACAAGAACCACTCGGCTGATTCTTCTTCAATATGCCCTTCACCAACATGCAGTGTTTCCTTGATTGAATTAGCTCTCACACCAATATTTGCGTCTAGAGCCTTTGCATTGAGGGCTATCTGAAAACGGCTGTGGCGCTGAAGTTGCCTGTGAATGTGGAGTTGGTGGCATGTGAAACCCGCATGTGGAGCATTCGTTTATGTGGGATGCTCTCCAAGCTTCATTTCAGACCTAGGCACTCAAAGGGCACTAAGCATAGAGTGTGAAAACTGAGTTTCCTTGAGAGCTGCTTGGAAGCCTGATGGTGTGTGAAGTTAGTGAGCCAAATGGAGTTGTTCTCCCGCAAGAACCACTCGGCTGATCCTTCTTCAATATGCCCTTCACCAACATGCAGTGTTTCCTTGATTGAATTAGCTCTCACACCAATATTTGCGTCTAGAGCCTTTGCATTGAGGGCTATCTGAAAACGGCTGTGGCGCTGAAGTTGCCTGTGAATGTGGAGTTGGTGGCATGTGAAACCCGCATGTGGAGCATTCGTTTGTGTTGGATGCTGACCAAGCTTCATTTCAGTCCTAGGCACACAAAGAGCACTAAGCATAGAGTGTGAAAACTGAGTTTCCTTGAGAGCTGCTTGGAAGCCTGATGGTGTGTGAAGTTAGTGAGCCAAATGGAGTTGTTCTCCCACAAGAACCACTCGGCTGATCCTTCTTCAATATGCCCTTCACCAACATGCAGTGTTTCCTTGATTGAATTAGCTCTCACACCAATATTTGCGTCTAGAGCCTTTGCATTGAGGGCTATCTGAATACGGCTGTGGCGCTGAAGTTGCCTGTGAATGTGGAGTTGGTGGCATGTGAAACCCGCAAGTGGAGCATTCGTACGTGTGGGACGCTCTACCAGGTTAATTCCTAGATAATGCACTCAAAGGGCACTAAACATAGAGTGTGAAAACTGAGTTTCCTTGAGAGCTGCTTGGAAGCCTGATGGTGTGTGAAGTTAGTGAGCCAAATGGAGTTGTTCTCCCACAAGAACCACTCGGCTGATCCTTCTTCAATATGCCCTTCACCAACATGCAGTGTTTCCTTGATTGAATTAGCTCTCACACCAATATTTGCGTCTAGAGCCTTTGCATTGAGGGCTATCTGAAAACGGCTGTGGCGCTGAAGTTGCCTGTGAATGTGGGGTTGGTGGCATGTGAAACCCGCATGTGGAGCATTCGTTTATGTGGGATGCTCTCCAAGCTTCATTTCATTCCTAGGCACTCAAAGGGCACTAAGCATAGAGTGTGAAAACTGAGTTTCCTTGAGAGCTGCTTGGAAGCCTGATGGTGTGTGAAGTTAGTGAGCCAAATGGAGTTGTTCTCCCACAAGAACCACTCGGCTAATTCTTCTTCAATATGCCCTTCACCAACATGCAGTGTTTCCTTGATTGAATTAGCTCTCACTCCAATATTTGCGTCTAGAGCCTTTGCATTGAGGGCTATCTGAAAACGGCTGTGGCGCTGAAGTTGCCTGTGAATGTGGAGTTGGTGGCATGTGAAACCCGCATGTGGAGCATTCGTTTGTGTGGGATGCTGACCAAGCTTCATTTCAGTCCTAGGCACACAAAGAGCACTAAGCATAGAGTGTGAAAACTGAGTTTCCTTGAGAGCTGCTTGGAAGCCTGATGGTGTGTGAAGTTAGTGAGCCAAATGGAGTTGTTCTCCCACAAGAACCACTCGGCTGATTCTTCTTCAATATGCCCTTCACCAACATGCAGTGTTTCCTTGATTGAATTAGCTCTCACACCAATATTTGCGTCTAGAGCCTTTGCTTTGAGGGCTATCTGAAAACGGCTGTGGCGCTGAAGTTGCCTGTGAATGTGGAGTTGGTTGCATGTGAAACCCGCATGTGGAGCATTCGTACGTGTGGGATGCTCTACCAGGTTCATTCCTAGATAATGCACTCAAAGGGCACTAAGCATAGAGTGTGAAAACTGAGTTTCCTTGAGAGCTGCTTGGAAGCCTGATGGTGTGTGAAGTTAGTGAGCCAAATGGAGTTGTTCTCCCACAAGAACCACTCGGCTGATCCTTCTTCAATATGCCCTTCACCAACATGCAGTGTTTCCTTGATTGAATTAGCTCTCACACCAATATTTGCGTCTAGAGCCTTTGCATTGAGGGCTATCTGAAAACGGCTGTGGCGCTGAAGTTGCCTGTGAATGTGGAGTTGGTGGCATGTGAAACCCGCAAGTGGAACATTCGTACGTGTGGGATGCTCTACCAGGTTCATTCCTAGATAATGCACTGAAAGGGCACTAAGCCTAGAGTGTGAAAACTGAGTTTCCTTGAGAGCTGCTTGGAAGCCTGATGGTGTGTGAAGTTAGTGAGCCAAATGGAGTTGTTCTCCCACAAGAACCACTCGGCTGATCCTTCTTCAATATGCCCTTCACCAACATGCAGTGTTTCCTTGATTGAATTAGCTCTCACACCAATATTTGCGTCTAGAGCCTTTGCATTGAGGGCTATCTGAAAACGGCTGTGGCGCTGAAGTTGCCTGTGAATGTGGAGTTGGTGGCATGTGAAACCCGCATGTGGAGCATTCGTTTGTGTGGGATGCTCTACCAGGTTCATTCCTAGATAATGCACTCAAAGGGCACTAAGCATAGAGTGTGAAAACTGAGTTTCCTTGAGAGCTGCTTGGAAGCCTGATGGTGTGTGAAGTTAGTGAGCCAAATGGAGTTGTTCTCCCACAAGAACCACTAGGCTGATCCTTCTTCAATATGCCCTTCACCAACATGCAGTGTTTCCTTGATTGAATTAGCTCTCACACCAATATTTGCGTCTAGAGCCTTTGCATTGAGGGCTATCTGAAAACGGCTGTGGCGCTGAAGTTGCCTGTGAATGTGGAGTTGGTGGCATGTGAAACCCGCATGTGGAGCATTCGTTTATGTGGGATGCTCTCCAAGCTTCATTTCAGTCCTAGGCACTCAAAGGGCACTAAGCATAGAGTGTGAAAACTGAGTTTCCTTGAGAGCTGCTTGGAAGCCTGATGGTGTGTGAAGTTAGTGAGCCAAATGGAGTTGTTCTCCCACAAGAACCACTCGGCTGATTCTTCTTCAATATGCCCTTCACCAACATGCAGTGTTTCCTTGATTGAATTAGCTCTCACACCAATATTTGCGTCTAGAGCCTTTGCATTGAGGGCTATCTGAAAACGGCTGTGGCGCTGAAGTTGCCTGTGAATGTGGAGTTGGTGGCATGTGAAACCCGCAAGTGGAGCATTCGTACGTGTTGGATGCTCTACCAGGTTCATTCCTAGATAATGCACTCAAAGGGCACTAAGCATAGAGTGTGAAAACTGAGTTTCCTTGAGAGCTGCTTGGAAGCCTGATGGTGTGTGAAGTTAGTGAGCCAAATGGAGTTGTTCTCCCACAAGAACCACTCGGCTGATCCTTCTTCAATATGCCCTTCACCAACATGCAGTGTTTCCTTGATTGAATTAGCTCTCACACCAATATTTGCGTCTAGAGCCTTTGCATTGAGGGCTATCTGAAAACGGCTGTGGCGCTGAAGTTGCCTGTGAATGTGGAGTTGGTGGCATGTGAAACCGGCATGTGGAGCATTCGTTTGTGTGGGATGCTCTACCAAGCTTCATTTCAGTCCGAGGAACTCAAAGGGCACTAAGCATAGAGTGTGAAAACTGAGTTTCCTTGAGAGCTGCTTGGAAGCCTGATGGTGTGTGAAGTTAGTGAGCCAAATGGAGTTGTTCTCCCACAAGAACCACTCGGCTGATCCTTCTTCAATATGCCCCTCACCAACATGCAGTGTTTCCTTGATTGAATTAGCTCTCACACCAATATTTGCGTCTAGAGCCTTTGCATTGAGGGCTATCTGAAAACGGCTGTGGCGCTGAAGTTGCCTGTGAATGTGGAGTTGGTGGCATGTGAAACACGCATGTGGAGCATTCGTTTATGTGGGATGCTCTCCAAGCTTCATTTCTGTCCTAGGCACTCAAAGGGCACTAAGCATAGAGTGTGAAAACTGAGTTTCCTTGAGAGCTGCTTGGAAGCCTGATGGTGTGTGAAGTTAGTGAGCCAAATGGAGTTGTTCTCCCACAAGAACCACTCGGCTGATCCTTCTTCAATATGCCCTTCACCAACATGCAGTGTTTTCTTGATTGAATTAGCTCTCACACCAATAATTGCATCTAGAGCCTTTGCATTGAGGGCTATCCTAAAATGGCTGTGGCGCTGAAGTTGCCTGTGAATGTGGAGTTGGTGGCATGTGAAACCCGCATGTGGAGCATTCGTTTGTGTGGGATGCTCTACCAGGTTCATTTCAGTCCTAGCCATACAAAGGGCACTAAGCATAGAGTGTGAAAATTGAGTTTCCTTGAGAGCTGCTTGGAAGCCTGATGGTGTGTGAAGTTAGTGAGCCACATGGAGTTGTTCTCCCACAAGAACCACTCGGCTGATTCTTCTTCAATATGCCCTTCACCAACATGCAGTGTTTCCTTGATTGAATTAGCTCTCACACCAATATTTGCGTCTAGAGCCTTTGCATTGAGGGCTATCTGAAAACGGCTGTGGCGCTGAAGTTGCCTGTGAATGTGGAGTTGGTGGCATGTGAAACCCGCAAGTGGAGCATTCGTACGTGTGGGATGCTCTACCAGGTTAATTCCTAGATAATGCACTCAAAGGGCACTAAACATAGAGTGTGAAAACTGAGTTTCCTTGAGAGCTGCTTGGAAGCCTGATGGTGTGTGAAGTAAGTGAGCCAAATGGTTTTGTTCTCCACAAGAACCACTCGGCTGATCCTTCTTCAATATGCCCTTCACCAACATGCAGTGTTTCCTTGATTGAATTAGCTCTCACACCAATATTTGCGTCTAGAGCCTTTGCATTGAGGGCTATCTTAAAACGGCTGTGGCGCTGAAGTTGCCTGTGAATGTGGAGTTGTTGGCATGTGAAACCCGCAAGTGGAGCATTCGTACGTGTGGGATGCTCTACCATGTTCATTCCTAGATAATGCACTCAAAGGGCACTAAGCATAGAGTGTGAAAACTGAGTTTCCTTGAGAGCTGCTTGGAAGCCTGATGGTGTGTGAAGTTAGTGAGCCAAATGGAGTTGTTCTCCCACAAGAACCACTCGGCTGATCCTTCTTCAATATGCCCTTCACCAACATGCAGTGTTTTCTTGATTGAATTAGCTCTCACACCAATATTTGCGTCTAGAGCCTTTGCATTGAGGGCTATCTGAAAACGGCTGTGGCGCTGAAGTTGCCTGTGAATGTGGAGTTGGTGGCATGTGAAACCCGCATGTGGAGCATTCGTTTATGTGGGATGCTCTCCAAGCTTCATTTCAGTCCTAGGCACTCAAAGGGCACTAAGCATAGAGTGTGAAAACGGAGTTTCCTTGAGAGCTGCTTGGAAGCCTGATGGTGTGTGAAGTTAGTGAGCCAAATGGAGTTGTTCTCCCACAAGAACCACTCGGCTGATCCTTCTTCAATATGCCCTTCACCAACATGCAGTGTTTCCTTGATTGAATTAGCTCTCACACCAATATTTAAGTCTAGAGCCTTTGCATTGAGGGCTATCTGAAAACGGCTGTGGCGCTGAATTTGCCTGTGAATCTGGAGTTGGTGGCATGTGAAACCCGCATGTGGAGCATTCGTTTATGTGGGATGCTCTCCAAGCTTCATTTCAGTCCTAGGCACTCAAAGGGCACTAAGCATAGAGTGTGAAAACTGAGTTTCCTTGAGAGCTGCTTGGAAGCCTGATGGTGTGTGAAGTTAGTGAGCCAAATGGAGTTGTTCTCCCACAAGAACCACTCGGCTGATTCTTCTTCAATATGCCCTTCACCAACATGCAGTGTTTCCTTGATTGAATTAGCTCTCACACCAATATTTGCGTCTAGAGCCTTTGTATTGAGGGCTATCTGAAAACGGCTGTGGCGCTGAAGTTGCCTGTGAATGTGGAGTTGGTGGCATGTGAAACCCGCAAGTGGAGCATTCGTTTGTGTGGGATGCTCTACCAGGTTCATTTCAGTCCTAGCCATACAAAGGGCACTAAGCATAGAGTGTGAAAACTGAGTTTCCTTGAGAGCTGCTTGGAAGCCTGATGGTGTGTGAAGTTAGTGAGCCAAATGGAGTTGTTCTCCCACAAGAACCACTCGGCTGATCCTTCTTCAATATGCCCTTCACCAACATGCAGTGTTTCCTTGATTGAGTTAGCTCTCACACCAATATTTGCGTCTAGAGCCTTTGCATTGAGGGCTATCTGAAAACGGCTGTGGCGCTGAAGTTGCCTGTGAATGTGGAGTTGGTGGCATGTGAAACCCGCATGTGGAGCATTCGTTTATGTGGGATGCTCTCCAAGCTTCATTTCATTCCTAGGCACTCAAAGGGCACTAAGCATAGAGTGTGAAAACTGAGTTTCCTTGAGAGCTGCTTGGAAGCCTGATGGTGTGTGAAGTTAGTGAGCCAAATGGAGTTGTTCTCCCACAAGAACCACTCGGCTGATCCTTCTTCAATATGCCCTTCACCAACATGCAGTGTTTCCTTGATTGAATTAGCTCTCACACCAATATTTGCGTCTAGAGCCTTTGCATTGAGGGCTATCTGAAAACGGCTGTGGCGCTGAAGTTGCCTGTGAATGTGGAGTTGGTGGCATGTGAAACCCGCATGTGGAGCATTCGTTTATGTGGGATGCTCTACCAGGTTCATTCCTAGATAATGCACTCAAAGGGCATTAAGCATAGAGTGTGAAAACTGAGTTTCCTTGAGAGCTGCTTGGAAGCCTGATGGTGTGTGAAGTTAGTGAGCCAAATGGAGTTGTTCTCCCACAAGAACCACTCGGCTGATTCTTCTTCAATATGCCCTTCACCAACATGCAGTGTTTCCTTGATTGAATTAGCTCTCACACCAATATTTGCGTCTAGAGCCTTTGCATTGAGGGCTATCTGAAAACGGCTGTGGCGCTGAAGTTGCCTGTGAATGTGGAGTTGGTGGCATGTGAAACCCGCATGTGGAGCATTCGTTTGTGTGGGATGCTCTACCAGGTTCATTCCTAGATAATGCACTCAAAGGGCACTAAGCATAGAGTGTGAAAACTGAGTTTCCTTGAGAGCTGCTTGGAAGCCTGATGGTGTGTGAAGTTAGTGAGCCAAATGGAGTTGTTCTCCCACAAGAACCACTCGGCTGATTCTTCTTCAATATGCGCTTCACCAACATGCAGTGTTTCCTTGATTGAATTAGCTCTCACACCAATATTTGCGTCTAGAGCCTTTGTATTGAGGGCTATCTGAAAACGGCTGTGGCGCTGAAGTTGCCTGTGAATGTGGAGTTGGTGGCATGTGAAACCCGCAAGTGGAGCATTCGTACGTGTGGGATGCTCTACCAGGTTCATTCCTAGATAATGCACTCAAAGGGCACTAAGCATAGAGTGTGAAAACTGAGTTTCATTGAGAGCTGCTTGGAAGCCTGATGGTGTGTGAAGTTAGTGAGCCAAATGGAGTTGTTCTCCCACAAGAACCACTCGGCTGATCCTTCTTCAATATGCCCTTCACCAACATGCAGTGTTTCCTTGATTGAATTAGCTCTCACACCAATATTTGCGTCTAGAGCCTTTGCATTGAGGGCTATCTGAAAACGGCTGTGGCGCTGAAGTTGCCTGTGAATGTGGAGTTGGTGGCATGTGAAACCCGCATGTGGAGCATTCGTTTGTGTGTGATGCTCTACCAGGTTCATTCCCAGATAATGCACTCAAAGGGCACTAAGCATAGAGTGTGAAAACGGAGTTTCCTTGAGAGCTGCTTGGAAGCCTGATGGTGTGTGAAGTTAGTGAGCCAAATGGAGTTGTTCTCCCACAAGAACCACTCGGCTGATCCTTCTTCAACATGCCCTTCACCAACATGCAGTGTTTCCTTGATTGAATTAGCTCTCACACCAATATTTGCGTCTAGAGCCTTTGCATTGAGGGCTATCTGAAAACGGCTGTGGCGCTGAAGTTGCCTGTGAATCTGGAGTTGGTGGCATGTGAAACCCGCATGTGGAGCATTCGTTTATGTGGGATGCTCTCCAAGCTTCATTTCAGACCTAGGCACTCAAAGGGCACTAAGCATAGAGTGTGAAAACTGAGTTTCCTTGAGAGCTGCTTGGAAGCCTGATGGTGTGTGAAGTTAGTGAGCCAAATGGAGTTGTTCTCCCACAAGAACCACTCGGCTGATCCTTCTTCAATATGCCCTTCACCAACATGCAGTGTTTCCTTGATTGAATTAGCTCTCACACCAATATTTGCGTCTAGAGCCTTTGCATTGAGGGCTATCTGAAAACGGCTGTGGCGCTGAAGTTGCCTGTGAATGTGGAGTTGGTGGCATGTGAAACCCGCATGTGGAGCATTCGTTTGTGTTGGATGCTGACCAAGCTTCATTTCAGTCCTAGGCACACAAAGAGCACTAAGCATAGAGTGTGAAAACTGAGTTTCCTTGAGAGCTGCTTGGAAGCCTGATGGTGTGTGAAGTTAGTGAGCCAAATGGAGTTGTTCTCCCACAAGAACCACTCGGCTGATCCTTCTTCAATATGCCCTTCACCAACATGCAGTGTTTCCTTGATTGAATTAGCTCTCACACCAATATTTGCGTCTAGAGCCTTTGCATTGAGGGCTATCTGAAAACGGCTGTGGCGCTGAAGTTGCCTGTGAATGTGGAGTTGGTGGCATGTGAAACCCGCAAGTGGAGCATTCGTACGTGTGGGATGCTCTACCAGGTTAATTCCTAGATAATGCACTCAAAGGGCACTAAACATAGAGTGTGAAAACTGAGTTTCCTTGAGAGCTGCTTGGAAGCCTGGTGGTGTGTGAAGTTAGTGAGCCAAATGGAGTTGTTCTCCCACAAGAACCACTCGGCTGATCCTTCTTCAATATGCCCTTCACCAACATGCAGTGTTTCCTTGATTGAATTAGCTCTCACACCAATATTTGCGTCTAGAGCCTTTGCATTGAGGGCTATCTGAAAACGGCTGTGGCGCTGAAGTTGCCTGTGAATGTGGGGTTGGTGGCATGTGAAACCCGCATGTGGAGCATTCGTTTATGTGGGATGCTCTCCAAGCTTCATTTCATTCCTAGGCACTCAAAGGGCACTAAGCATAGAGTGTGAAAACTGAGTTTCCTTGAGAGCTGCTTGGAAGCCTGATGGTGTGTGAAGTTAGTGAGCCAAATGGAGTTGTTCTCCCACAAGAACCACTTGGCTAATTCTTCTTCAATATGCCCTTCACCAACATGCAGTGTTTCCTTGATTGAATTAGCTCTCACTCCAATATTTGCGTCTAGAGCCTTTGCATTGAGGGCTATCTGAAAACGGCTGTGGCGCTGAAGTTGCCTGTGAATGTGGAGTTGGTGGCATGTGAAACCCGCATGTGGAGCATTCGTTTGTGTGGGATGCTGACCAAGCTTCATTTCAGTCCTAGGCACACAAAGAGCACTAAGCATAGAGTGTGAAAACTGAGTTTCCTTGAGAGCTGCTTGGAAGCCTGATGGTGTGTGAAGTTAGTGAGCCAAATGGAGTTGTTCTCCCACAAGAACCACTCGGCTGATTCTTCTTCAATATGCCCTTCACCAACATGCAGTGTTTCCTTGATTGAATTAGCTCTCACACCAATATTTGCGTCTAGAGCCTTTGCTTTGAGGGCTATCTGAAAACGGCTGTGGCGCTGAAGTTGCCTGTGAATGTGGAGTTGGTTGCATGTGAAACCCGCA
>NW_026696895.1:0-83950 GCF_030435755.1 Ochotona princeps | reverse complement strand
AATGCAAAGGCTCTACACGCAAACATTTGTGTGAGAGCTAATTCAATCAAGGAAACACTGCATGTTGGTGAAGGGGCATATTGAAGAAGGATCAGCCAAGTGGTTCTTGTGGGAGAACAACTCCATTTGGCTCACTAACTTCACACACCATCAGGCTTCCAAGCAGCTCTCAAGGAAACTCAGTTTTCACACTCTATGCTTAGTGCCCTTTGAGTGCATTATCTAGGAATGAACCTGGTAGAGCATCCCACACAAAACAAATGCTCCACATGCGGGTTTCACATGCCACCAACTCCACATTCACAGGCAACTTCAGCGCCACAGCCATTTTCAGATAGCCCTCAATGCAAAGGCTCTAGACGCAAATATTGGTGTGAGAGCTAATTCAATCAAGGAAACACTGCATGTTGGTGAAGGGCATATTGAAGAAGGATCAGGCGAGTGGTTCTTGTGGGAGAACAACTCCATTTGGCTCACTAACTTCACACACCATCAGGCTTCCAAGCAGCTCTCAAGGAAACTCAGTTTTCACACTCTATGCTTAGTGCCCTTTGAGTGCCTAGGATTGCAATATAACTTGGTGAGCATCCCACACAAACGAATGCTCCACATGCGGGTTTCACATGCCACCAACTCCACATTCACAGGCAACTTCAGCGCCACAGCCGTTTTCAGATAGCCCTCAATGCAAAGGCTCTAGACGCAAATATTGGTGTGAGAGCTAATTCCATCAAGGAAACACTGCATGTTGGTGAAGGGCATATTGAAGAAGGATCAGCCGAGTGGTTCTTGTGGGAGAACAACTCCATTTGGCTCACTAACTTCACACACCATCAGGCTTCCAAGCAGCTCTCAAGGAAACTCAGTTTTCACACTCTATGCTTAGCGCCCTTTGAGTGCATTATGTAGGAATGAACCTGGTACAGCATCCCACACAAACGAATGCTCCACATGCGGGTTTCACATGCCACCAACTCCACATTCACAGGCAACTTCAGCGCCACAGCCGTTTTCAGATAGCCCTCAATGCAAAGGCTCTAGACGCAAATATTGGTGTGAGAGCTAATTCAATCAAGGAAACACTGCATGTTGCTGAAGGGCATATTGAAGAAGGATCAGCCGAGTGGTTCTTGTGGGAGAACAACTCCATTTGGCTCACTAACTTCACACACCATCAGGCTTCCAAGCAGCTCTCAAGGAAAATCAGTTTTCACACTCTATGCTTAGTGCCCTTTGAGTGCATTATCTAGAAATGAATCTAGTAGAGCATCCCACACAAACGAATGCTCCACATGCGGGTTTCACATGCCACCAACTCCACATTCACAGGCAACTTCAGCGCCACAGCCGTTTTCAGATAACCCTCAATGCAAAGGCTCTAGACGCAAATATTGGTGTGAGAGCTAATTCAATCAAGGAAACACTGCATGTTGGTGAAGGGCATATTGAAGAAGGATCAGCCGAGTGGTTCTTGTGGGAGAACAACTCCATTTGCTCACTAACTTCACACACCATCAGGCTTCCAAGCAGCACTCAAGGAAAACTCAGTTTTCACACTCTATGCTTAGTGCCCTTTGAGTGCCTAGGACTGAAATGAAACTTGGTGAGCATCCCACACAAACGAATGCTCCACATGCGGGTTTCACATGCCACCAACTCCACATTCACAGGCAACTTCAGCGCCACAGCCGTTTTCAGATAGCGCTAAGTGCAAAGGCTCTAGACGCAAACATTGGTGTGAGAGCTAATTCAATCAAGGAAACACTGCATGTTGGTGAAGGGCATATTGAAGAAGGATCAGCCAAGTGGTTCTTGTGGGAGAACAACTCCATTTGGCTCACTAACTTCACACACCATCAGGCTTCCAAGCAGCTCTCAAGGAAACTCAGTTTTCACACTCCATGCTTAGTGCCCTTTGAGTGCCTAGGACTGAAATGAAGCTTGGTGAGCATCCCACACAAACGAATGTTCCACATGCGGGTTTCACATGCCACCAACTCCACATTCTCAGGCAACTTCAGCGCCACAGCCGTTTTCAGATAGCCCTCAATGCAAAGGCTCTAGACGCAAATATTGGTGTGAGAGCTAATTCAATCAAGGAAACACTGCATGTTGGTGAAGGGCATATTGAAGAAGGATCAGCCGAGTGGTTCTTGTGGGAGAACAACTCCATTTGGCTCACTAACTTCACACACCATCAGGCTTCCAAGCAGCTCTCAAGGAAAATCAGTTTTCACACTCTATGCTTAGTGCCCTTTGATTGCATTATCTAGAAATGAATCTAGTAGAGCATCCCACACAAACGAATGCTCCACATGCGGGTTTCACATGCCACCAACTCCACATTCACAGGCAACTTCAGCGCCACAGCCATTTTCAGATAACCCTCAATGCAAAGGCTCTAGACGCAAATATTGGTGTGAGAGCTAATTCAATCAAGGAAACACTGCATGTTTGGTGAAGGGCATATTGAAGAAGGGATCAGCCGAGTGCTTCTTGTGGGAGAACAACTCCATTTGCTCACTAACTTCACACACCATCAGGCTTCCAAGCAGCACTCAAGGAAACTCAGTTTTCACACTCTATGCTTAGTGCCCTTTGAGTGCCTAGGACTGAAATGAAACTTTGGTGAGCATCCCACACAAACGAATGCTCCACATGCGGGTTTCACATGCCACCAACTCCACATTCACAGGCAACTTCAGCGCCACAGCCGTTTTCAGATAGCCCTCAATGCAAAGGCTCTAGACGCAAATATTGTGTGAGAGCTAATTCAATCAAGGAAACACTGCATGTTGGTGAAGGGCATATTGAAGAAGGATCAGCCGAGTGGTTCTTGTGGGAGAACAACTCCATTTGGCTCACTAACTTCACACACCATCAGGCTTCCAAGCAGCTCTCAAGGAAACTCAGTTTTCACACTCTATGCTTAGTGACCTTGGAGATCATTATCTAGGAATGAACCTGGTAGAGCATCCCACACAAAACGAATGCTCCACATGCGGGTTTCACATGCCACCAACTCCACATTCACAGGCAACTTCAGCGCCACAGCCATTTTCAGATAGCCCTCAATGCAAAGGCTCTAGACGCAAATATTGGTATGAGAGCTAATTCAATCAAGGAAACACTGCATGTTGGTGAAGGGCATATTGAAGAAGGATCAGCAGAGTGGTTCTTGTGGGAGAACAACTCCATTTGGCTCCACTAACTTCACACACCATCAGGCTTCCAAGCAGCTCTCAAGGAAACTCAGTTTTCACACTCTATGCTTAGTGCACTTTGAGTGCATTATCTAGGAATGAACCTGGTAGAGCATCCCACACAAACGAATGCTCCACATGCGGGTTTCACATGCCACCAACTCCACATTCACAGGCAACTTCAGCGCCACAGCCGTTTTCAGATAGCCCTCAATGCAAAGGTTCTAGACACAAATATTGGTGTGAGAGCTAATTCAATCAAGGAAACACTGCATGTTGTTGAAGGGGCATATTGAAGAAGGATCACCCAAGTGGTTCTTGTGGGAGAACAACTCCATTTGGCTCACTAACTTCACACATCATCAGGCTTCCAAGCAGCTCTCAAGGAAACTCAGTTTTCACACTCTATGCTTAGTGCCCTTTGAGTGCATTATCTAGGAATGAACCTGGTACAGCATCCCACACAAACGAATGCTCCACATGCGGGTTTCACATGCCACCAACTCCACATTCACAGGCAACACTTCAGCGCCACAGCCGTTTTCAGATAGCCCTCAATGCAAAGGCTCTAGACGCAAATATTGGTGTGAGAGCTAATTCAATCAAGGAAACACTGCATATTGCTGAAGGGCATATTGAAGAAGGATGAGCCGAGTGGTTCTTGTGGGAGAACAACTCCATTTGGCTCACTAACTTCACACACCATCAGGCTTCCAAGCAGCTCTCAAGGAAACTCAGTTTTCACACTCTATGCTTAGTGCCCTTTGAGTGCATTATCTAGGAATGAACCTGGTAGAGCATCCCACACGAACGAATGCTCCACATGCGGGTTTCACATGCCACCAACACCACATTCACAGGCAACTTCAGCGCCACAACCATTTTCAGATAGCCCTCAATGCAAAGGCTCTAGACGCAAATATTGGTGTGAGAGCTAATTCAATCAAGGAAACACTGCATGTTGGTGAAGGGCATATTGAAGAAGGATCAGCCGAGTGGTTCTTGTGGGAGAACAACTCCATTTGGCTCACTAACTTCACACACCATCAGGCTTCCAAGCAGCTCTCAAGGAAACTCAGTTTTCACACTCTATGCTTAGTGCCCTTTGAGTGCATTATCTAGAAATGAATCTAGTAGAGCATCCCACACAAACGAATGCTCCACATGCGGGTTTCACATGCCACCAACTCCACATTCACAGGCAACTTCAGCGCCACAAGCCGTTTTCAGATAGCCCTCAATGCAAAGGCTCTAGACGCAAATATTGGTGTGAGAGCTAATACAATCAAGGAAACACTGCATGTTGGTGAAGGGCATATTGAAGAAGGATCAGCCGAGTGGTTCTTGTGGGAGAACAACTCCATTTGGCTCACTAACTTCACACACCATCAGGCTTCCAAGCAGCTCTCAAGGAAACTCAGTTTTCACACTGTATGCTTAGTGCCCTTTGAGTGCCTAGGACTGAAATGAAGCTTGGTGAGCATCCCACACAAACGAATGCTCAACATGCGGGTTTCACATGCCTCCAACTCCACATTCACAGGCAACTTCAGCGCCACAGCCGTTTTCAGATAGCCCTCAATGAAAAGGCTCTAGACGCTAATAATTGTGTGAGAGCTAATTCAATCAAGGAAACACTGCATGTTGGTGAAGGGCATATTGAAGAAGGATCAGCCGAGTGCTTCTTGTGGGAGAACAACTCCATTTGGCTCACTAACGTCACACACCATCAGGCTTCCAAGCAGCTCTCAAGGAAACTCAGTTTTCACACTCTATGCTTAGTGCCCTTTGAGTGCATTATCTAGGAATGAACCTGGCACAGCATCCCACACAAACGAATGCTCCACATGCGGGTTTCACATGCCACCAACTCCACATTCACAGGCAACTTCAGCGCCACAGGCCGTTTTCAGATAGCCCTCAATGCAAAGGCTCTAGACGCAAATATTGGTGTGAGAGCTAATTCAATCAAGGAAACACTGCATGTTGGTGAAGGGCATATTGAAGAAGGATCAGCCGAGTGCTTCTTGTGGGAGAACAACTCCATTTGGCTCACTAACTTCACACACCATCAGGCTTCCAAGCAGCTCTCAAGGAAACTCAGTTTTCACACTCTATGCTTAGTGCCCTTTGAGTGCATTATCTAGGAATGAACCTGGTAGAGCATCCCACACAAACGAATGCTCCACATGCGGGTTTCACATGCCACCAACTCCACATTCACAGGCAACTTCAGCGCCACAGCCGTTTTCAGATAGCCCTCAATGCAAAGGCTCTAGACGCAAATATTGGTGTGAGAGCTAATTCAATCAAGGAAACACTGCATGTTGGTGAAGGGCATATTGAAGAAGGATGAGCCGAGTGGTTCTTGTGGGAGAACAACTCCATTTGGCTCACTAACTTCACACACCATCAGGCTTCCAAGCAGTTCTCAAGGAAACTCAGTTTTCACACTCTATGCTTAGTGCCCTTTGAGTGCATTATCTAGGAATGAACCTGGTAGAGCATCCCACACAAACGAATGCTCCACATGCGGGTTTCACATGCCCACCAACTCCACATTCTCAGGCAACTTCAGCGCCACAGCAGTTTTCAGATAGCCCTCAATGCAAAGGCTCTAGACGCAAATATTGGTGTGAGAGCTAATTCAATCAAGGAAACACTGCATGTTGGTGAAGGGCATATTGAAGAAGGATCAACAGAGTGGTTCTTGTGGGAGAAAAACTCCATTTGGCTCACTAACTTCACACAACATCAGGCTTCCAAGCAGCTCTCAAGGAAACTCAGTTTTCACACTCTATGCTTAGTGCCCTTTGAGTGCCTAGGACTGAAATGAAGCTTGGTGAGCATCCCACACACAACGAATGCTCCACATGCGGGTTTCACATGCCACCAACTCCACATTCACAGGCAACTTCAGCGTAACAGCCATTTTCAGATAGCCCTCAATGCAAAGGCTCTAGACGCAAATATTGGTGTGAGAGCTAATTCAATCAAGGAAACACTGTATGTTGGTGAAGGGCATATTGAAGAAGGATCAGCCGAGTGGTTCTTGTGGGGAGAACAACTCCATTTGGCTCACTAACTTCACACACACCATCAGGCTTCCAAGCAGCTCTCAAGGAAACTCAGTTTTCACACTCTATGCATTTGTGTCCTTTGAGTGACTAGGACTGAAATGAAGCTTGGTGAGCATCCCACACGAACGAATGCTCCACATGCGCGTTTCACATGCCACCACACTCCACATTCACAGGCAACTTCAGCGCCACAGCCGTTTTCAGATAGCCCTCAATGCAAAGGCTCTAGACGCAAATATTGGTGTGAGAGCTAATTCAATCAAGGAAACACTGCATGTTGGTGAAGGGCATATTGAAGAAGGATCAGCCGAGTGGTTCTTGTGGGAGAACAACTCCATTTGGCTCACTAACTTCACACACCATCAGGCTTCCAAGCAGCTCTCAAGGAAACTCAGTTTTCACACTCTATGCTTAGTGCCCTTTGAGTGCATTATCTAGGAATGAACCTGGTAGAGCATCCCACACAAACGAATGCTCCACATGCGGGTTTCACATGCCACCAACTCCACATTCACAGGCAACTTCAGCGCCACAGCCGTTTTCAGATAGCCCTCAATGCAAAAGGCTCTAGATGCAAATATTGGTGTGAGAGCTAATTCAATCAAGGAAACACTGCATGTTGGTGAAGGGCATATTGAAGAAGGATCAGCAGAGTGGTTCTTGTGGGAGAACAACTCCATTTGGCTCACTAACTTCACACAACATCAGGCTTCCAAGCAGCTCTCAAGGAAACTCAGTTTTCACACTCTATGCTTAGTGCCCTTTGAGTGCCTAGGACTGAAATGAAGCTTGGTGAGCATCCCACACAAACGAATGCTCCACATGCGGGTTTCACATGCCACCAACTCCACATTCACAGGCAACTTCAGCGCCACAGCCGTTTTCAGATAGCCCTCAATGCAAAGGCTCTAGACGCAAATATTGGTGTGAGAGCTAATTCAATCAAGGAAACACTGTATGTTGGTGAAGGGCATATTGAAGAAGGATCAGCCGAGTGGTTCTTGTGGGAGAACAACTCCATTTGGCTCACTAACTTCACACACCATCAGGCTTCCAAGCAGCTCTCAAGGAAACTCAGTTTTCACACTCTAAGCATTTGTGTCCTTTGAGTGACTAGGACTGAAATGAAGCTTGGTGAGCATCAGACACAAACGAATGCTCCACATGCGGGTTTCACATGCCACCAACTCCACATTCACAGGCAACTTCAGCGCCACAGCCGTTTTCAGATAGCCCTCAATGCAAAGGCTCTAGACGCAAATATTGGTGTGAGAGCTAATTCAATCAAGGAAACACTGCATCTTGCTGAAGGGCATATTGAAGAAGGATCATCCGAGTGGTTCTTGTGGGAGAACAACTCCATTTGGCTCACTAACTTCACACACCATCAGGCTTCCAAGCAGCTCTCAAGGAAACTCAGTTTTCACACTCTATGCTTAGTGCCCTTTAAGTGCATTATCTTGGAATGAACCTGGTAGAGCATCCCACACAAACGAATGCTCCACATGCGGGTTTCACGTGCCACCAACTCCACATTCACAGGCAACTTCAGCGCCACAGCCGTTTTCAGATAGCGCTAAGTGCAAAGGCTCTAGACGCAAATATTGGTGTGAGAGCTAATTCAATCAAGGAAACACTGCATGTTGGTGAAGGGCATATTGAAGAAGGATCAGCCAAGTGGTTCTTGTGGGAGAACAACTCCATTTGGCTCACTAACTTCACACACCATCATGCTTCCATGCAGCTCTCAAGGAAACTCAGTTTTCACACTCTATGCTTAGTGTCCTTTGAGTGCCTAGGACTGAAATGAAGCTTGGTGAGCATTCCACACAAACGAATGCTCCACATGCGGGTTTCACATGCCACCAAATCCACATTCACAGGCAACTTCAGCGCCACAGCCGTTTTCAGATAGCCTTCAATGAAAAGGCTCTAGACGCTAATAATTGTGTGAGAGCTAATTCAATCAAGGAAACACTGCATGTTGGTGAAGGGCATATTGAAGAAGGATCAGCCGAGTGGTTCTTGTGGGAGAACAACTCCATTTGGCTCACTAACTTCACACACCATCAGGCTTCCAAGCAGCTCTCAAGGAAACTCAGTTTTCACACTCTATGCTTAGTGCACTTTCACTGCATTATCTAGGAATGAACCTGGTAGAGCATCCCACACAAACGAATGCTCCACATGCGGGTTTCACATGCCACCAACTCCACATTCACAGGCAACTTCAGCGCCACAGCCGTTTTCAGATAGCCCTCAATGTAAAGGCTCTAGACGCAAATATTGGTGTGAGACCTAATTCAATCAAGGAAACACTGCATGTTGCTGAAGGGCATATTGAAGAAGGATCAGCCGAGTGGTTCTTGTGGGAGAACAACTCCATTTGGCTCACTAACTTCACACACCATCAGGCTTCCATGCAACTCTCAAGGAAACTCTGTTTTCACACTCTATGCTTAGTGTCCTTTGGGTGACTAGGACTGAAATGAAGCTTGGTGAGCATTCCACACAAACGAATGCTCCACATGCGGGTTTCACATGCCACCAACTCCACATTCACAGGCAACTTCAGCGCCACAGCCGTTTTCAGATAGCCCTCAATGAAAAGGCTCTAGACGCTAATAATTGTGTGAGAGCTAATTCAATCAAGGAAACACTGCATGTTGGTGAAGGGCATATTGAAGAAGGATCAGCCGAGTGGTTCTTGTGGGAGAACAACTCCATTTGGCTCACTAACCTTCACACACCATCAGGCTTCCAAGCAGCTCTCAAGGAAACTCAGTTTTCACACTCTATGCTTAGTGCCCTAGTGCCCTTTGAGTGCATTATCTAGGAAAGAACCTGGTAGAGCATCCCACACAAACGAATGCTCCACATGCGGGTTTCACATGCCACCAACTCCACATTCACAGGCAACTTCAGCGCCACAGCCATTTTCAGATAGCCCTCAATGTAAAGGCTCTAGACGCAAATATTGGTGTGAGACCTAATTCAATCAAGGAAACACTGCATGTTGCTGAAGGGCATATTGAAGAAGGATCAGCCGAGTGGTTCTTGTGGAGAACAACTCCATTTGGCTCACTAACTTCACACACCATCAGGCTTCCAAGCAGCTCTCAAGGAAACTCAGTTTTCACACTCTATGCTTAGTGCCCTTGGAGATCATTATCTAGGAATGAACCTGGTAGAGCATCCCACACAAACAAATGCTCCACATGCGGGTTTCACATGCCACCAACTCCACATTCACAGGCAACTTCAGCGCCACAGCCGTTTTCAGATAGCCCTAAATGCAAAGGCTCTAGACGCAAATATTGGTGTGAGAGCTAATTCAATCAAGGAAACACTGCATGTTGGTGAAGGGCATATTGAAGAAGGATCAGCCGAGTGGTTCTTGTGGGAGAACAACTCCATTTGGCTCACTAACTTCACACACCATCAGGCTTCCAAGCAGCTCTCAAGAAAACTCAGTTTTCACACTCTATGCTTAGTGCCCTTTGAGTGCATTATCTAGGAATGAACCTGGTAGATCATCCCACACAAACGAATGCTCCACATGCGGGTTTCACATGCCACCAACTCCACATTCACAGGCAACTTCAGCGCCACAGCCGTTTTCAGATAGCCCTCAATGCAAAGGCTCTAGACACAAATATTGGTGTGAGACCTAATTCAATCAAGGAAACACTGCATGTTGGTGAAGGGCATATTGAAGAAGGATCAGCCAAGTGGTTCTTGTGGGAGAACAACTCCATTTGGCTCACTAACTTCACACACCAGCAGGCTTCCAAGCAGCTCTCAAGGAAACTCAGTTTTCACTCTCTATGCTTAGTGTCCTTTGAGTTCCTAGGACTGAAATGAAGCTTGGTGAGCATCCCACACAAACGAATGCTCCACATGCGGGTTTCACATGCCACCAACTCCACATTCACAGGCAACTTCCGTGCCACAGGTGTTTTCAGATAGCCCTCAATGCAAAGGCTCTAGACGCAAATATTGGTGTGAGACCTAATTCAATCAAGGAAACACTGCATGTTGGTGAAGGGCATATTGAAGAAGGATCAGCCGAGTGGTTCTTGTGGGAGAACAACTCCATTTGGCTCACTAACTTCACACACCATCAGGCTTCCAAGCAGCTCCCAAGGAAACTCAGTTTTCACACTCTATGCTTAGTGTCCTTTGAGTGACTAGGACTGAAATGAAGCTTGGTGAGCATCCCACACAAACGAATGCTCCACATGCGGGTTTCACATGCCACCTACTCCACATTCACAGGCAACTTCAGCGCCACAGCCGTTTTCAGATAGCCCTCAATGCAAAGGCTCTAGACGCAAATATTGGTGTGAGACCTAATTCAATCAAGGAAACACTGCATGTTGGTGAAGGGCATATTGAAGAAGGATCAGCCGAGTGGTTCTTGTGGGAGAACAACTCCATTTGCTTCACTAACTTCACACACCATCAGGCTTCCAAGCAGCTCTCAAGGAAACTCAGTTTTCACACTCTATGCTTAGTGCCCTTTGAGTGCATTATCTAGGAATGAACCTGGTAGAGCATCCCACACAAACGAATGCTCCACATGCGGGTTTCACATGCCACCAACTCCACATTCACAGGCAACTTCAACGCCACAGCCGTTTTCAGATAGCCCTCAATGCAAAGGCTCTAGACGCAAATATTGGTGTGAGAGCTAATTCAATCAAGGAAACACTGCATGTTGGTGAAGGGCATATTGAAGAAGGATCAGCCGAGTGGTTCTTGTGGGAGAACAACTCCATTTGGCTCACTGACTTCACACACCATCAGGCTTGCAAGCAGCTCTCAAAGAAACTCAGTTTTCACACTCTATGCTTAGTGCCCTTTGAGTGACTAGGACTGAAATGAAGCTTGGTGAGCATCCCACACAAACGAATGCTCCACATGCGGGTTTCACATGCCACCAACTCCACATTCACAGGCAACTTCAGCGCCACAGCCATTTTCAGATAGCCCTCAATGCAAAGGCTCTAGACGCAAATATTGGTGTGAGAGCTAATTCAATCAAGAAAAAACTGCATGTTGGTGAAGGGCATATTGAAGAAGGATCAGCCAAGTGGTTCTTGTGGGAGAACAACTCCATTTGGCTCACTAACTTCACACACCATCAGTCTTCCAAGCAGCTCTCAAGGAAACACAGTTTTCACACTCTATGCTTAGTGCCCTTTGATTGCATTATCTAGGAATGAACCTGGTAGAGCATCCCACACAAACGAATGCTCCACTTGCGGGTTTCACATGCCACCAACTCCACATTCACAGGCAACTTCAGCGCCACAGCCGTTTTCAGATAGCCCTCAATGCAAAGGCTCTAGACGCAAATATTGGTGTGAGACCTAATTCAATCAAGGAAACACTGCATGTTGGTGAAGGGCATATTGAAGAAGGATCAGCCGAGTGGTTCTTGTGGGGGAACAACTCCATTTGGCTCACTAACTTCACACACCATCAGGCTTCCAAGCAGCTCTCAAGGAAACTCAGTTTTCACACTCTATGCTTAGTGCCCTTTGAGTGCATTATCTAGGAATGAACCTGGTAGAGCATCCCACACAAACAAATGTTCCACATGCGGGTTTCACATGCCACCAACTCCACATTCACAGGCAACTTCAGCGCCACAGCCGTTTTCAGATAGCCCTCAATGCAAAGGCTCTAGACGCAAATATTGGTGTGAGAGCTAATTCAATCAAGGAAACACTGCATGTTGCTGAAGGGCATATTGAAGAAGGATCAGCCGAGTGGTTCTTGTGGGAGAACAACTCCATTTGGCTCACTAACTTCACACACCATCAGGCTTCCAAGCAGCTCTCAAGAAAACTCAGTTTTCACACTCTATGTTTAGTGCCCTTTGAGTGCCTAGGATAAATGAAGCTTGGTGAGCATCCCACAGAAACCAATGCTCCACATGCGGGTTTCACATGCCACCAACTCCACATTCTCAGGCAACTTCAGCGCCACATCCGTTTTCAGATAGCCCTCAATGCAAAGGCTCTAGACGCAAATATTGGTGTGAGAGCTAATTCAATCAAGGAAACACTGCATGTTGGTGAAGGGCATATTGAAGAAGAATCAGCAGAGTGGTTCTTGTGGGAGAACAACTCCATTTGGCTCACTAACTTCACACACCATCAGGCTTCCAAGCAGCTCTCTTAGGAAACTCAGTTTTCACACTCTATGCTTAGTGTCCTTTGAGTGACTAGGACTGAAATGAAGCTTGGTGAGCATCCCACACAAACGAATGCTCCACATGCGGGTTTCACATGCCACCAACTCCACATTCACAGGCAACTTCAGCGCCACAGCCGTTTTCAGATAGCCCTCAATGCAAAGGCTCTAGACGCAAATATTGGTGTGAGAGCTAATTCAATCAAGGAAACACTGCATGTTGCTGAAGGGCATATTGAAGAAGGATCAGCCGAGTGGTTCTTGTGGGAGAACAACTCCATTTGGCTCACTAACTTCACACACCATCAGGCTTCCAAGCAGCTCTCAAGGAAACTCAGTTTTCACACTCTATGCTTAGTGCCCTTTGAGTGCATTATCTAGGAATGAACCTGGTAGAGCATCCCACACAAACCAATGCTCCACATGCGGGTTTCACATGCCACCAACTCCACATTCACAGGCAACTTCAGCGCCACAGCCATTTTCAGATAGCCCTCAATGCAAAGGCTCTAGACGCAAATATTGGTGTGAGAGCTAATTCAATCAAGGAAACACTGCATGTTGGTGAAGGGCATATTGAAGAAGGATCAGCCGAGTGGTTCTTGTGGGAGAACAACTCCATTTGGCTCACTAACTTCACACACCATCAGGCTTCCAAGCAGCTCTCAAGGAAACTCAGTTTTCACACTCTATGCTTAGTGCCCTTTTAGTGACTAGGACTGAAATGAAGCTTGGTAGAGCATCCCACACAAACGAATGCTCCACATGCGGGTTTCACATGCCACCAACTCCACATTCACAGGCAACTTCAGCGCCACAGCCATTTTCAGATAGCCCTCAATGCAAAGGCTCTAGACGCAAATATTGGTGTGAGAGCTAATTCAATCAAGGAAACACTGCATGTTGGTGAAGGGCATATTGAAGAAGGATCAGCCAAGTGGTTCTTGTGGGAGAACAACCTCATTTGGCTCACTAACTTCACACACCATCAGGCTTCCAAGCAGCTCTCAAGGAAACTCAGTTTTCACACTCTATGCTTAGTGCCCTTTCACTGCATTATCTAGGAATGAACCTGGTAGAGCATCCCACACAAACGAATGCTCCACATGCGGGTTTCACATGCCACCAACTCCACATTCACAGGCAACTTCAGCGCCACAGCCGTTTTCAGATAGCCCTCAATGCAAAGGCTCTAGACACAAATATTGGTGTGAGAGCTAATTCAATCAAGGAAACACTGCATGTTGGTGAAGGGCATATTGAAGAAGGATCAGCCGAGTGGTTCTTGTGGGAGAACAACTCCATTTGGCTCACTAACTTCACACACCATCAGTCTTCCAAGCAGCTCTCAAGGAAACTCAGTTTTCACACTCTATGCTTAGTGTCCTTTGAGTGACTAGGACTGAAATGAAGCTTGGTGAGCATCCCACACAAACGAATGCTGCACATGCGGGTTTCACATGCCACCAACTCCACATTCACAGGCAACTTCAGCGCCACAGCCGTTTTCAGATAGCCCTCAATGCAAACGCTCTAGACGCAAATATTGGTGTGAGAGCTAATTCAATCAAGGAAACACTGCATGTTGCTGAAGGGCATATTGAAGAAGGATCAGCCGAGTGGTTCTTGTGGGAGAACAACTCCATTTGGCTCACTAACTTCACACACCATCAGGCTTCCAAGCAGCTCTCAAGGAAACTCAGTTTTCACACTCTATGCTTAGTGCCCTTTGAGTGCATTATCTAGGAATGAACCTGGTAGAGCATCCCACACAAACGAATGTTCCACATGCGGGTTTCACATGCCACCAACTCCACATTCACAGGCAACTTCAGCGCCACAGCCGTTTTCAGATAGCCCTCAATGCAAAGGCTCTAGACACAAATATTGGTGTGAGAGCTAATTCAATCAAGGAAACACTGCATGTTGGTGAAGGGCATATTGAAGAAGTATCAGCCGAGTGGTTCTTGTGGGAGAACAACTCCATTTGGCTCACTAACTTCACACACCATCAGACTTCCAAGCAGCTCTCAAGGAAACTCAGTTTTCACACTCTATGCTTAGTGCCCTTTGAGTGCCTAGGACTGAAATGAAGCTTGGTGAGCATCCCACACAAACGAATGCTCCACATGCGGGTTTCACATGCCACCAACTCCACATTCATAGGCAACTTCAGCGCCACAGCCATTTTCAGATAGCCCTCAATGCAAAGGCTCTAGACGCAAATATTGGTGTGAGAGCTAATTCAATCAAGCAAACACTGCATGTTGCTGAAGGGCATATTGAAGAAGGATCAGCCGAATGGTTCTTGTGGGAGAACAACTCCATTTGGCTCACTAACTTCACACACCATCAGGCTTCCAAGCAGCTCTCAAGGAAACTCAGTTTTCACACTCTATGCTTAGTGCCCTTTGATTGCATTATCTAGGAATGAACCTGGTAGAGAATCCCACACAAACGAATGCTCCACATGCGGGTTTCACATGCCACCAACTCCACATTCACAGGCAACTTCAGCGCCACAACCGTTTTCAGATAGCCCTCAATGCAAAGGCTCTAGACGCAAATATTGGTGTGAGAGCTAATTCAATCAAGGAAACACTGCATGTTGGTGAAGGGCATACTGAAGAAGGATCAGCCGAGTGGTTCTTGTGGGAAAACAACTCCATTTGGCTCATTAACTTCACACACCATCAGGCTTCCAAGCAGCTCTCAAGGAAACTCAGTTTTCACACTCTATGCTTAGTGCCACTTGCGTGCCTATGACTGAAATGAAGCTTGGTGAGCATCCCACACAAACGAATGCTCCACATGCGGGTTTCACATGCCACCAACTCCACATTCACAGGCAACTTCAGCGCCACAGCCATTTTTAGATAGCCCTCAATGCAAAGGCTCTAGACGCAAATATTGGTGTGAGAGCTAATTCAATCAAGGAAACACTGCATGTTGGTGAAGGGCATATTGAAGAAGGATCAGCCGAGTGGTTCTTGTAGGAGAACAACTCCATTTGGCTCACTAACTTCACACACCATCAGGCTTCCAAGCAGCTCTCAAGGAAATTCAGTTTTCACACTCTATGCTTAGTGCCCTTTGAGTGCATTATCTAGGAATGAATCTGGTAGAGCATCCCACACAAACGAATGCTCCACATGCGGGTTTCACATGCCACCAACTCCACATTCATAGGCAACTTCAGCGCCACAGCCGTTTTCAGATAGCCCTCAAAGCAAGGCTCTAGACGCAAATATTGGTGTGAGAGCTAATTCAATCAAGGAAACACTGCATCTTGCTGAAGGGCATATTGAAGAAGGATCAGCCGAGTGGTTCTTGTGGGAGAACAACTCCATTTGGCTCACTAACTTCACACACCATCAGGCTTCCAAGCAGCTCTCAAGGAAACTCAGTTTTCACACTCTATGCTTAGTGCTCTTTGAGTGCATTATCTGGGAATGAATCTAGTAGAGCATCCCACAATAACGTATGCTCCACATGCGGGTTTCACGTGCCACCAACTCCACATTCACAGGCAACTTCAGCGCCACAGCCGTTTTCAGATAGCCCTCAATGCAAAGGCTCTAGACGCAAATATTGGTGTGAGAGATAATTCAATCAAGGAAACACTGCATGTTGGTGAAGGGCATATTGAAGAAGTATCAGCCGAGTGGTTCTTGTGGGAGAACAACTCCATTTGGCTCACTAACTTCACACACCATCAGGCTTCCAAGCAGCTCTCAAGGAAACTCAGTTTTCACACTCTATGCTTAGTGCCCTTTATGTGCCTAGGACTGAAATGAAACTTGGTGAGCATCCCACACAAACGAATGCTCCACATGCGGGTTTCACATGCCACCTACTCCACATTCTCACGCAACCTCGGCGCCACAGGTGTTTTCCCATAGCCCTCAATGCAAAGGCTCTAGACGCAAATATTGGTGTGAGAGCTAATTCAATCAAGGAAACACTGCATGTTGGTGAAGGGCATATTGAAGAAGGATCAGCCGAGTGGTTCTTGTGGGAGAACAACTCCATTTGGCTCACTAACTTCACACACCATCAGGCTTCCAAGCAGCTCTCAAGGAAACTCAGTTTTCACACTCTATGCTTAGTGCCCTTGGTGTGCCTAGGACTGAAATGAAGCTTGGTGGGCATCCCACACAAACGAATGCTCCACATGCGGGTTTCACATGCCACCAACTCCACATTCTCAGGCAACTTCAGCGCCACAGCCGTTTTCAGATAGCCCTCAATGCAAAGGCTCTAGACGCAAATATTGGTGTGAGAGCTAATTCAATCAAGGAAACACTGCATGTTGGTGAAGGGCATATTGAAGAAGGATCAGCCAAGTGGTTCTTGTGGGAGAACAACTCCATTTGCTTCACTAACTTCACACACCATCAGGCTTCCTAGCAGCTCTCAAAGAAACTCAGTTTTCACACTCTATGCTTAGTGCCCTTTGAGTGCCTAGGACAGAAATGAACCTTGGTGAGCATCCCACACAAACGAATGCTCCACATGCGGGTTTCACATGCCACCAACTCCACATTCTCAGGCAACTTCAGCGCCACAGCCGTTTTCAGATAGCCCTCAATGCAAAGGCTCTAGACGCAAATATTGGTGTGAGAGCTAATTCAATCAAGGAAACACTGCATGTTGGTGAAGGGCATATTGAAGAAGGATGAGCCGAGTGGTTCTTTTGGGAGAACAACTCCATTTGGCTCACTAACTTCACACACCATCAGGCTTCCAAGCAGTTCTCAAGGAAACTCAGTTTTCACACTCTATGCTTAGTGCCCTTTGAGTGCATTATCTAGGAATGAACCTGGTAGAGCATCCCACACAAACGAATGCTCCACATGCGGGTTTCACATGCCACCAACTCCACATTCACAGGCAACTTCAGCGCCACAGCCGTTTTCAGATAGCCCTCAATGCAAAGGCTCTAGACGCAAATATTGGTGTGAGAGCTAATTCAAAGAAGGAAACAATGCATGTTGGTGAAGGGCATATTGAAGAAGGATCAGGCGAGTGGTTCTTGTGGGAGAACAACTCCATTTGGCTCACTAACTTCACACACCATCAGGCTTCCAAGCAGCTCTCAAGGAAACTCAGTTTTCACACTCTATGCTTAGTGCCCTTTGTGTGCCTAGGACAGAAATGAAGCTTGGTGAGCATCCCACACAAACAAATGCTCCACATGCGGGTTTCACATGCCACCAACTCCACATTCTCACGCAACCTCGGCGCCACAGGTGTTTTCCCATAGCCCTCAATGCAAAGGCTCTAGACGCAAATATTGGTGTGAGAGCTAATTCAATCAAGGAAACACTGCATGTTGGTGAAGGGCATATTGAAGAAGGATCAGCCGAGTGGTTCTTGTGGGAGAACAACTCCATTTGGCTCACTAACTTCACACACCATCAGGCTTCCAAGCAGCTCTCAAGGAAACTCAGTTTTCACACTCTATGCTTAGTGCCCTTTGAGTGACTAGGACAGAAATAAAGCTTGGTGAGCATCCCACACAAACGAATGCTCCACATGCGGGTTTCACATGCCACCAACTCCACATTCTCAGGCAACTTCAGCGCCACAGCCATTTTCAGATAGCCCTCAATGCAAAGGCTCTAGACGCAAATATTGGTGTGAGAGCTAATTCAATCAAGGAAACACTGCATGTTGGTGAAGGGCATATTGAAGAAGGATCAGCCGAGTGGTTCTTGTGGGAGAACAACTCCATTTGGCTCACTAACTTCACACACCATCAGGCTTCCAAGCAGCTCTCAAGGAAACTCAGTTTTCACACTCTATGCTTAGTGCCCTTTGAGTGACTAGGACAGAAATGAATCTTGGTGAGCATCCCACACAAACGAATGCTCCACATGCAGGTTTCACATGCCACCAACTCCACATTCTCAGGCAACTTCAGCGCCACAGCCATTTTCAGATAGCCCTCAATGCAAAGGCTCTAGACGCAAATATTGGTGTGAGAGCTAATTCAATCAAGGAAACATTGCATGTTGCTGAAGGGCATATTGAAGAAGGATCAGCCGAGTGGTTCTTGTGGGAGAACAACTCCATTTGGCTCACTAACTTCACACACCATCAGGCTTCCAAGCAGCTCTCAAGGAAACTCAGTTTTCACACTCTATGCTTAGTGCCCTTGGTGTGCCTAGGACTGAAATGAAGCTTGGTGGGCATCCCACACAAACGAATGCTCCACATGCGGGTTTCACATGCCACCAACTCCACATTCACAGGCAACTTCAGCGCCACAGCCGTTTTCAGATAGCCCTCAATGCAAAGGCTCTAGACGCAAATATTGGTGTGAGAGCTAATTCAATCAAGGAAACACTGCATGTTGGTGAAGGGCATATTGAAGAAGGATCAGCCAAGTGGTTCTTGTGGGAGAACAACTCCATTTGCTTCACTAACTTCACACACCATCAGGCTCCCTAGCAGCTCTCAAGGAAACTCAGTTTTCACACTCTATGCTTAGTGCCCTTTGAGTGCATTATCTAGGAATGAACCTGGTAGAGCATCCCACACAAACGAATGCTCCACATGCGGGTTTCACATGCCACCAACTCCACATTCACAGGCAACTTCAGCGCCACATCCGTTTTCAGATAGCCCTCAATGCAAAGGCTCTCGACGCAAATATTGGTGTGAGAGCTAATTCAATCAAGGAAACACTGCATGTTGCTGAAGGGCATATTGAAGAAGGATCAGCCGAGTGGTTCTTGTGGGAGAACAACTCCATTTGGCTCACTAACTTCACACACCATCAGGCTTCCAAGCAGCTCTCAAGGAAACTCAGTTTTCACACTCTATGCTTAGTGCCCTTTGAGTGCATTATCTAGGAATGAACCTGGTAGAGCATCCCACACAAACGAATGCTCCACATGCGGGTTTCACATGCCACCAACTCCACATTCACAGGCAACTTCAGCGCCACAGCCGTTTTCAGATAGCCCTCAATGCAAAGGCTCTAGACGCAAATAATGGTGTGAGAGCTAATTCAATCAAGGAAACACTGCATGTTGGTGAAGGGCATATTGAAGAAGGATCAGCCGAGTGGTTCTTGTGGGAGAACAACTCCATTTGGCTCACTAGCTTCACACACCATCAGGCTTCCAAGCAGCTCTCAAGGAAACTCAGTTTTCACACTCTATGCTTAGTGCCCTTTGAGTGACTAGGACAGAAATGAACCTTGGTGAGCATCCCACACAAACGAATGCTCCACATGCGGGTTTCACATGCCACCAACTCCACATTCACAGGCAACTTCAGCGCCACAGCCATTTTCAGATAGCCCTCAATGCAAAGGCTCTAGACGCAAATATTGGTGTGAGAGCTAATTCAATCAAGGAAACACTGCATGTTGGTGAAGGGCATATTGAAGAAGGATCAGCCGAGTGGTTCTTGTGGGAGAACAACTCCATTTGGCTCACTAACTTCACACATCATCAGGCTTCCAAGCAGCTCTCAAGGAAACTCAGTTTTCACACTCTATGCTTAGTGCCCTTTGAGTGCGTTATCTAGGAATGAACCTGGTAGAGCATCCCACACAATCGAATGCTCCACATGCGGGTTTCACATGCCACCAACTCCACATTCACAGGCAACTTCAGCGCCACAGCCATTTTCAGATAGCCCTCAATGCAAAGGCTCTAGACGCAAATATTGGTGTGAGAGCTAATTCAATCAAGGAAACACTGCATGTTGCTGAAGGGCATATTGAAGAAGGATCAGCCGAGTGGTTCTTGTGGGAGAACAACTCCATTTGGCTCACTAACTTCACACACCATCAGGCTTCCAAGCAGCTCTCAAGGAAACTCAGTTTTCACACTCTATGCTTAGTGCCCTTTGTGTGCCTAGGACTGAAATGAAGCTTGGTGAGCATCCCACACAAACGAATGCTCCACATGCGGGTTTCACATGCCACCGACTCCACATTCTCACGCAACCTCGGCGCCACAGGTGTTTTCCCATAGCCTTCAATGCAAAGGCTCTAGACGCAAATATTGGTGTGAGAGCTAATTCAATCAAGGAAACACTGCATGTTGCTGAAGGGCATATTGAAGAAGGATCAGCCGAGTGGTTCTTGTGGGAGAACAACTCCATTTGGCTCACTAACTTCACACACCATCAGGCTTCCAAGCAGCTCTCAAGGAAACTCAGTTTTCACACTCTATGCTTAGTGCCCTTGGTGTGCCTAGGACTGAAATGAAGCTTGGTGGAGCATCCCACACAAACGAATGCTCCACATGCGGGTTTCACATGCCACCAACTCCACATTCTCAGGCAACTTCAGCGCCACAGCCGTTTTCAGATAGCCCTCAATGCAAAGGCTCTAGACGCAAATATTGGTGTGAGAGCTAATTCAATCAAGGAAACACTGCATGTTGGTGAAGGGCATATTGAAGAAGGATCAGCCGAGTGGTTCTTGTGGGAGAACAACTCCATTTGCTTCACTAACTTCACACACCATCAGGCTTCCTAGCAGCTCTCAAGGAAACTCAGTTTTCACACTCTATGCTTAGTGCCCTTTGAGTGCATTATCTAGGAATGAACCTGGTAGAGCATCCCACACAAACGAATGCTCCACATGCGGGTTTCACATGCCACCAACTCCACATTCACAGGCAACTTCAGCGCCACAGCCGTTTTCAGATAGCCCTCAATGCAAAGGCTCTAGACGCAAATATTGGTGTGAGAGCTAATTCAATCAAGGAAACACTGCATGTTGGTGAAGGGCATATTGAAGAAGGATCAGCCGAGTGGTTCTTGTGGGAGAACAACTCCATTTGGCTCACTAGCTTCACACACCATCAGGCTTCCAAGCAGCTCTCAAGGAAACTCAGTTTTCACACTCTATGCTTAGTGCCCTTTGAGTGACTAGGACAGAAATGAAGCTTGGTGAGCATCCCACACAAACGAATGCTCCACATGCGGGTTTCACATGCCACCAACTCCACATTCACAGGCAACTTCAGCGCCACAGCCATTTTCAGATAGCCCTCAATGCAAAGGCTCTAGACGCAAATATTGGTGTGAGAGCTAATTCAATGAAGGAAACACTGCATGTTGGTGACGGGCATATTGAAGAAGGATCAGCCGAGTGGTTCTTGTGGGAGAACAACTCCATTTGGCTCACTAACTTCACACACCATCAGGCTTCCAAGCAGCTCTCAAGGAAACTCAGTTTTCACACTCTAAGCTTAGTCCCTTTGAGTGCATTATCTAGGAATGAACCTGGTAGAGCATCCCACACAAACGAATGCTCCACATGCGGGTTTCACATGCCACCAACTCCACATTCACAGGCAACTTCAGCGCCACAGCCGTTTTCAGATAGCCCTCAATGCAAAGGCTCTAGACGCAAATATTGGTGTGAGAGCTAATTCAATCAAGGAAACACTGCATGTTGCTGAAGGGCATATTGAAGAAGGACCAGCCAAGTGGTTCTTGTGGGAGAACAACTCCATTTGGCTCACTAACTTCACACACCATCAGGCTTCCAAGCAGCTCTCAAGGAAACTCAGTTTTCACACTCTATGCTTAGTGCCCTTTGAGTGCATTATCTGGGAATGAATCTAGTAGAGCATTACACAACAACGAATGCTCCACATGCGGGTTTCACGTGCCACCATCTCCACATTCACAGGCAACTTCAGCGCCACAGCCGTTTTCAGATAGCCCTCAATGCAAAGGCTCTAGACGCAAATATTGGTGTGAGAACTAATTCAATCAAGGAAACACTGCATGTTGCTGAAGGGCATATTGAAGAAGGATCAGCCGAGTGGTTCTTGTGGGAGAACAACTCCATTTGGCTCACTAACTTCACACACCATCAGGCTTCCAAGCAGCTCTCAAGGAAACTCAGTTTTCACACTCTATGCTTAGTGCCCTTTGAGTGCATTATCTAGGAATGAACCTGGTAGAGCATCCCACACAAACGAATGCTCCACATGCGGGTTTCACATGCCACCAACTCCACATTCACAGGCAACTTCAGCGCCACAGCCGTTTTCAGATAGCCCTCAATGCAAAGACTCTCGACGCAAATATTGGTGTGAGAGCTAATTCAATCAAGGAAACACTGCATGTTGGTGAAGGGCATATTGAAGAAGGATCAGCCGAGTGGTTCTTGTGGGAGAACAACTCCATTTGGCTCACTAACTTCACACACCATCAGGCTTCCAAGCAGCTCTCAAGGAAACTCAGTTTTCACACTCTATGCTTAGTGCCCTTTGAGTGCCTAGGACTGAAATGAAGTTTGGTGAGCATCCCACACAAACGAATGCTCCACATGCGGGTTTCACATGCCACCAACTCCACATTCTCACGCAACTTCAGCGCCACAGCCATTTTCAGATAGCCCTCAATGCAAAGGCTCTAGACGCAAATATTGGTGTGAGAGCTAATTCAATCAAGGAAACACTGCATGTTGGTGAAGGGCATATTGAAGAAGGATCAGCCGAGTGGTTCTTGTGGGAGAACAACTCCATTTGGCTCACTAACTTCACACACCATCAGGCTTCCAAGCAGCTCTCAAGAAAATTCAGTTTTCACACTCTATGCTTAGTGCCCTTTGAGTGCATTATCTAGGAATGAACCTGGTAGAGCATCCCACACAAACGAATGCTCCACATGCGGGTTTCACATGCCACCATCTCCACATTCACAGGCAACTTCAGCGCCACAGCCGTTTTCAGATAGCCCTCAATGCAAAGGCTCCAGACGCAAATATTGGTGTGAGAGCTAATTCAATCAAGGAAACACTGCATGTTGGTGAAGGGCATATTGAAGAAGGATCAGCCGAGTGGTTCTTGTGGGAGAACAACTCCATTTGGCTCACTAACTTCACACACCATCAGGCTTCCAAGCAGCTCTCAAGGAAACTCAGTTTTCACACTCTATGCTTAGTGCCCTTTGTGTGCCTAGGACTGAAATGAAGCTTGGTGAGCATCCCACACAAACGAATGCTCCACATGCGGTTTTCACATGCCACCAACTCCACATTCTCACGCAACCTCGGCGCCACAGGTGTTTTCAGATAGCCCTCAATGCATAGGCTCTAGACGCAAATATTGGTGTGAGAGCTAATTCAATCAAGGAAACACTGCATGTTGCTGAAGGGCATATTGAAGAAGGATCAGCCGAGTGGTTCTTGTGGGAGAACAACTCCATTTGGCTCACTAACTTCACACACCATCAGGCTTCCAAGCAGCTCTCAAGGAAACTCAGTTTTCACACTCTATGCTTAGTGCCCTTGGTGTGCCTAGGACTGAAATGAAGCTTGGTGGGCATCCCACACAAACGAATGCTCCACATGCGGGTTTCACATGCCACCAACTCCACATTCACAGGCAACTTCAGCGCCACAGCCGTTTTCAGATAGCCCTCAATGCAAAGGCTCTAGACGCAAATATTGGTGTGAGAGCTAATTCAATCAAGGAAACACTGCATGTTGCTGAAGGGCATATTGAAGAAGGATCAGCCGAGTGGTTCTTGTGGGAGAACAACTCCATTTGCTTCACTAACTTCACACACCATCAGGCTTCCTAGCAGCTCTCAAGGAAACTCAGTTTTCACACTCTATGCTTAGTGCCCTTTGAGTGCATTATCTAGGAATGAACCTGGTAGAGCATCCCACACAAACGAATGCTCCACATGCGGGTTTCACGTGCCACCAACTCCACATTCACAGCCAACTTCAGCGCCACAGCCGTTTTCAGATAGCCCTCAATGCAAAGGCTCTAGACGCAAATATTGGTGTGAGAGCTAATTCAATCAAGGAAACACTGCATGTTGGTGAAGGGCATATTGAAGAAGGATCAGCCGAGTGGTTCTTGTGGGAGAACAACTCCATTTGGCTCACTAGCTTCACACACCATCAGGCTTCCAAGCAGCTCTCAAGGAAACTCAGTTTTCACACTCTATGCTTAGTGCCCTTTGAGTGACTAGGACAGAAATGAAGCTTGGTGAGCATCCCACACAAACGAATGCTCCACATGCGGGTTTCACATGCCACCAACTCCACATTCACAGGCAACTTCAGCGCCACAGCCATTTTCAGATAGCCCTCAATGCAAAGGCTCTAGACGCAAATATTGGTGTGAGAGCTAATTCAATCAAGGAAACACTGCATGTTGGTGAAGGGCATATTGAAGAAGGATCAGCCGAGTGGTTCTTGTGGGAGAACAACTCCATTTGGCTCACTAACTTCACACACCATCAGGCTTCCAAGCAGCTCTCAAGGAAACTCAGTTTTCACACTCTAAGCTTAGTGCCCTTTGAGTGCATTATCTAGGAATGAACCTGGTAGAGCATCCCACACAAACGAATGCTCCACATGCGGGTTTCACATGCCACCAACTCCACATTCACAGGCAACTTCAGCGCCACAGCCGTTTTCAGATAGCCCTCAATGCAAAGGCTCTAGACGCAAATATTGGTGTGAGAGCTAATTCAATCAAGGAAACACTGCATGTTGGTTAAGGGCATATTGAAGAAGGACCAGCCAAGTGGTTCTTGTGGGAGAACAACTCCATTTGGCTCACTAACTTCACACACCATCAGGCTTCCAAGCAGCTCTCAAGGAAACTCAGTTTTCACACTCTAGGCTTAGTGCCCTTTGAGAGACTAGGACAGAAATGAAGCTTGGTGAGCATCCCACACAAACGAATGCTCCACATGCGGGTTTCACATGCCACCAACTCCACATTCTCACGCAACTTCAGCGACACAGCCGTTTTCAGATAGCCCTCAATGCAAAGGCTCTAGACTCAAATATTGGTGTGAGAGCTAATTCAATCAAGGAAACACTGCATGTTGGTGAAGGGCATATTAAAGAAGGATCAGCCGAGTGGTTCTTGTGGGAGAACAACTCCATTTGGCTCACTAACTTCACACACCATCAGGCTTCCAAGCAGCTCTCAAGGAAATTCAGTTTTCACACTCTATGCTTAGTGCCCTTTGAGTGCATTATCTAGGAATGAACCTGGTAGAGCATCCCACACAAACGAATGCTCCACATGCGGGTTTCACATGCCACCAACTCCACATTCACAGGCAACTTCAGCGCCACAGCCGTTTTCAGATAGCCCTCAATGCAAAGGCTCTAGACGTAAATATTGGTGTGAGAGCTAATTCAATCAAGGAAACACTGCATGTTGCTGAAGGGCATATTGAAGAAGGATCAGCCGAGTGGTTCTTGTGGGAGAACAACTCCATTTGGCTCACTAACTTCACACACCATCAGGCTTCCAAGCAGCTCTCAAGGAAACTCAGTTTTCACAATCTATGCTTAGTGCCCTTTGTGTGCCTAGGACTGAAATGAAGCTTGGTGAGCATCCCACACAAACGAATGCTCCACATGCGGGTTTCACATGCCACCAACTCCACATTCTCACGCAACTTCAGCTCCACAGGTCTTTTCACATAGCCCTCAATGCAAAGGCTCTAAACGCAAATATTGGTGTGAGATCTAATTCAATCAAGGAAACACTGCATGTTGCTGAAGGGCATATTGAAGAAGGATCAGCCGAGTGGTTCTTGTGGGAGAACAACTCCATTTGGCTCACTAACTTCACACACCATCAGGCTTCCAAGCAGCTCTCAAGGAAACTCAGTTTTCACACTCTATGCTTAGTGCCCTTGGTGTGCCTAGGACTGAAATGAAGCTTGGTGGGCATCCCACACAAACGAATGCTCCACATGCGGGTTTCACATGCCACCAACTCCACATTCTCAGGCAACTTCAGCGCCACAGCCGTTTTCAGATAGCCCTCAATGCAAAGGCTCTAGACGCAAATATTGGTGTGAGAGCTAATTCAATCAAGGAAACACTGCATGTTGCTGAAGGGCATATTGAAGAAGGATCAGCCGAGTGGTTCTTGTGGGAGAACAACTCCATTTGCTTCACTAACTTCACACACCATCAGGCTTCCTAGCAGCTCTCAAGGAAACTCAGTTTTCACACTCTATGCTTAGTGCCCTTTGAGTGCATTATCTAGGAATGAACCTGGTAGAGCATCCCACACAAACAAATGCTCCACATGCGGGTTTCACATGCCACCAACTCCACATTCACAGGCAACTTCAGCGCCACAGCCGTTTTCAGATAGCCCTCAATGCAAAGGCTCTAGACGCAAATATTGGTGTGAGAGTTAATTCAATCAAGGAAACACTGCATGTTGGTGAAGGGCATATTGAAGAAGGATCAGCCGAGTGGTTCTTGTGGGAGAACAACTCCATTTGGCTCACTAGCTTCACACACCATCAGGCTTCCAACCAGCTCTCAAGGAAACTCAGTTTTCACACTCTATGCTTAGTGCCCTTTGAGTGACTAGGACAGAAATGAAGCTTGGTGAGCATCCCACACAAACGAATGCTCCACATGCGGGTTTCACATGCCACCAACTCCACATTCACAGGCAACTTCAGCGCCACAGCCGTTTTCAGATAGCCCTCAATGCAAAGGCTCTAGACGCAAATATTGGTGTGAGAGCTAATTCAATCAAGGAAACACTGCATGTTGGTGAAGGGCATATTGAAGAAGGATCAGCCAAGTGGTTCTTGTGGGAGAACAACTCCATTTGGCACACTAACTTCACACACCATCAGGCTTCCAAGCAGCTCTCAAGGAAACTCAGATTTCACACTCTATGCTTAGTGCCCTTTGAGTGCATTATCTGGGAATGAATCTAGTAGAGCATCCCACACAAACGAATGCTCCACATGCGGGTTTCACATGCCACCAACTCCACATTCACAGGCAACTTCAGCGCCACAGCCGTTTTCAGATAGCCCTCAATGCAAAGGCTCTAGACGCAAATATTGGTGTGAGAGCTAATTCAATCAAGGAAACACTGCATGTTGGTGAAGGGCATATTGAAGAAGGATCAGCCGAGTGGTTCTTGTGGGAGAACAACTCCATTTGGCTCACTAACTTCACACACCATCAGGCTTCCAAGCAGCTCTCAAGGAAACTCAGTTTTCACACTCTATGCTTAGTGCCCTTTGTGTGCCTAGGACTGAAATGAAGCTTGGTGAGCATCCCACACAAACGAATGCTCCACATGCGGGTTTCACATGCCACCAACTCCACATTCTCACGCAACCTCGGCGCCACAGGTGTTTTCCCATAGCCCTCAATGTAAGGCTCTAGACGCAAATATTGTGTGAGAGCTAATTCAATCAAGGAAACACTGCATGTTGGTGAAGGGCATATTGAAGAAGGATCAGCCGAGTGGTTCTTGTGGGAGAACAACTCCATTTGGCTCACTAACTTCACACACCATCAGGCTTCCAAGCAGCTCTCAAAGAAACTCAGTTTTCACACTCTATGCTTAGTGCCCTTTGTGTGCCTAGGACTGAAATGAAGCTTGGTGAGCATCCCACACAAACGAATGCCTCCACATGCGGGTTTCACATGCCACCAACTCCGCATTCTCACGCAACTTCTGCTCCACAGGTCTTTTCACATAGCCCTCAATGCAAAGGCTCTAAACGCAAATATTGGTGTGAGAGCTAATTCAATCAAGGAAACACTGCATGTTGCTGAAGGGGCGTATTGAAGAAGGATCAGCCGAGTGGTTCTTGTGGGAGAACAACTCCATTTGGCTCACTAACTTCACACACCATCAGGCTTCCAAGCAGCTCTCAAGGAAACTCAGTTTTCACACTCTATGCTTAGTGCCCTTTGTGTGCCTAGGACAGAAATGAAGCTTGGTGAGCATCCCACACAAACAAATGCTCCACATGCGGGTTTCACATGCCACCAACTCCACATTCTCACGCAACCTCGGCTCCACAGGTGTTTTCCAATAGCCCTCAATGCAAAGGCTCTAGACGCAAATATTGGTGTGAGAGCTAATTCAATCAAGGAAACACTGCATGTTGGTGAAGGGCATATTGAAGAAGGATCAGCCGAGTGGTTCTTGTGGAGAACAACTCCATTTGGCTCACTAACTTCACACACCATCAGGCTTCCAAGCAGCTCTCAAGGAAACTCAGTTTTCACACTCTATGCTTAGTGCCCTTGGTGTGCCTAGGACTGAATGAAGCTTGGTGGGCATCCCACACAAACGAATGCTCCACATGCGGGTTTCACATGCCACCAACTCCACATTCACAGGCAACTTCAGCGCCACAGCCGTTTTCAGATAGCCCTCAATGCAAAGGCTCTAGACGCAAATATTGGTGTGAGAGCTAATTCAATCAAGGAAACACTGCATGTTGCTGAAGGGCATATTGAAGAAGGATCAGCCGAGTGGTTCTTGTGGGAGAACAACTCCATTTGGCTCACTAACTTCACACACCATCAGGCTTCCTAGCAGCTCTCAAGGAAACTCAGTTTTCACACTCTATGCTTAGTGCCCTTTGAGTGCATTATCTAGGAATGAACCTGGTAGAGCATCCCACACAAACAAATGCTCCACATGCGGGTTTCACATGCCACCAACTCCACATTCACAGGCAACTTCTGCTCCACAGGTGTTTTCACATAGCCCTCAATGCAAAGGCTCTAGACTCAAATATTGGTGTGAGAGCTAATTCAATCAAGGAAACACTGCATGTTGGTGAAGGGCATATTGAAGAAGGATCAGCCGAGTGGTTCTTGTGGGAGAACAACTCCATTTGGCTCACTAACTTCACACACCATCAGGCTTCCAAGCAGCTCTCAAGGAAACTCAGTTTTCACACTCTATGCTTAGTGCCCTTTGTGTGCCTAGGATAGAAATGAAGCTTGGTGAGCATCCCACACAAACGAATGCTCCACATGCGGGTTTCACATGCCACCAACTCCACATTCTCACGCAACCTCGGCGCCACAGGTGTTTTCCCATAGCCCTCAATGCAAAGGCTCTAGACGCAAATATTGGTGTGAGAGCTAATTCAATCAAGGAAACACTGCATGTTGGTGAAGGGCATATTGAAGAAGGATCAGCCGAGTGGTTCTTGTGGGAGAACAACTCCATTTGGCTCACTAACTTCACACACCATCAGCCTTCCAAGCAGCTCTCAAGGAAACTCAGGTTTCACACTCTATGCTTAGTGCCCTTGGTGTGCCTAGGACTGAAATGAAGCTTGGTGGGCATCCCACACAAACGAATGCTCCACATGCGGGTTTCACATGCCACCAACTCCACATTCTCAGGCAACTTCAGCGCCACAGCCATTTTCAGATAGCCCTCAATGCAAAGGCTCTAGACGCAAATATTGGTGTGAGAGCTAATTCAATCAAGGAAACACTGCATGTTGGTGAAGGGCATATTGAAGAAGGATCAGCCGAGTGGTTCTTGTGGGAGAACAACTCCATTTGCTTCACTAACTTCACACACCATCAGGATTCCTAGCAGCTCTCAAGGAACCTCAGTTTTCACACTCTATGCTTAGTGCCCTTTGAGTGCATTATCTAGGAATGAACCTGGTAGAGCATCCCACACAAACGAATGCTCCACATGCGGGTTTCACATGCCACCAACTCCACATTCACAGGCAACTTCAGCGCCACAGCCGTTTTCAGATAGCCCTCAATGCAAAGGCTCTAGACGCAAATATTGGTGTGAGAGCTAATTCAATCAAGGAAACACTGCATGTTGGTGAAGGGCATATTGAAGAAGGATCAGCCGAGTGGTTCTTGTGGGAGAACAACTCCATTTGGCTCACTAGCTTCACACACCATCAGGCTTCCAAGCAGCTCTCAAGGAAACTCAGTTTTCACACTCTATGCTTAGTGCCCTTTGAGTGACTAGGACAGAAATGAAGCTTGGTGAGCATCCCACACAAACGAATGCTCCACATGCGGGTTTCACATGCCACCAACTCCACATTCACAGGCAACTTCAGCGCCACAGCCGTTTTCAGATAGCCCTCAATGCAAAGGCTCTAGACGCAAATATTGGTGTGAGAGCTAATTCAATCAAGGAAACACTGCATGTTGGTTAAGGGCATATTGAAGAAGGATCAGCCGAGTGGTTCTTGTGGGAGAACAACTCCATTTGCTTCACTAACTTCACACACCATCAGGCTTCCTAGCAGCTCTCAAGGAAACTCAGTTTTCACACTCTATGCTTAGTGCCCTTTCACTGCATTATCTAGGAATGAACCTGGTAGAGCATCCCACACAAACGAATGCTCCACATGCGGGTTTCACATGCCACCAACTCCACATTCACAGGCAACTTCAGCGCCACAGCCGTTTTCAGATAGCCCTCAATGCAAAGGCTCTAGATGCAAATATTGGTGTGAGAGCTAATTCAATCAAGGAAACACTGCATGTTGGTTAAGGGCATATTGAAGAAGGACCAGCCAAGTGGTTCTTGTGGGAGAACAACTCCATTTGGCTCACTAACTTCACACACCATCAGGCTTCCAAGCAGCTCTCAAGGAAACTCAGTTTTCACACTCTAGGCTTAGTGCCCTTTGAGTGACTAGGACAGAAATGAAGCTTGGTGAGCATCCCACACAAACGAATGCTCCACATGCGGGTTTCACATGCCACCAACTCCACATTCTCACGCAACTTCAGCGCCACAGCCATTTTCAGATAGCCCTCAATGCAAAGGCTCTAGACGCAAATATTGGTGTGAGAGCTAATTCAATCAAGGAAACACTGCATGTTGGTGAAGGGCATATTGAAGAAGGATCAGCCGAGTGGTTCTTGTGGGAGAACAACTCCATTTGGCTCACTAACTTCACACACCATCAGGCTTCCTAGCAGCTCTCAAGGAAACTCAGTTTTCACACTCTATGCTTAGTGCCGTTTGAGTGCATTATCTAGGAATGAACCTGGTAGAGCATCCCACACAAACGAATGCTCCACATGCGGGTTTCACATGCCACCAACTCCACATTCACAGGCAACTTCAGCGCCACAGCCGTTTTCAGATAGCCCTCAATGCAAAGGCTCTAGACGCAAATATTGGTGTGAGAGCTAATTCAATCAAGGAAACACTGCATGTTGCTGAAGGGCATATTGAAGAAGGATCAGCCGAGTGGTTCTTGTGGGAGAACAACTCCATTTGGCTCACTAACTTCACACACCATCAGGCTTCCAAGCAGCTCTCAAGGAAACTCAGTTTTCACAATCTATGCTTAGTGCCCTTTGTGTGCCTAGGACTGAAATGAAGCTTGGTGAGCATCCCACACAAACGAATGCTCCACATGCGGGTTTCACATGCCACCAACTCCACATTCTCACGCAACTTCTGCTCCACAGGTCTTTTCACATAGCCCTCAATGCAAAGGCTCTAAACGCAAATATTGGTGTGAGAGCTAATTCAATCAAGGAAACACTGCATGTTGCTGAAGGGCATATTGAAGAAGGATCAGCCGAGTGGTTCTTGTGGGAGAACAACTCCATTTGGCTCACTAACTTCACACACCATCAGGCTTCCAAGCAGCTCTCAAGGAAACTCAGTTTTCACACTCTATGCTTAGTGCCCTTTGTGTGCCTAGGACAGAAATGAAGCTTGGTGAGCATCCCACACAAACAAATGCTCCACATGCGGGTTTCACATGCCACCAACTCCACATTCTCACGCAACCTCGGCTCCACAGGTGTTTTCCAATAGCCCTCAATGCAAAGGCTCTAGACGCAAATATTGGTGTGAGAGCTAATTCAATCAAGGAAACACTGCATGTTGGTGAAGGGCATATTGAAGAAGGATCAGCCGAGTGGTTCTTGTGGGAGAACAACTCCATTTGGCTCACTGACTTCACACACCATCAGGCTTCCAAGCAGCTCTCAAGGAAACTCAGTTTTCACACTCTATGCTTAGTGCCCTTGGTGTGCCTAGGACTGAAATGAAGCTTGGTGGGCATCCCACACAAACGAATGCTCCACATGCGGGTTTCACATGCCACCAACTCCACATTCTCAGGCAACTTCAGCGCCACAGCCGTTTTCAGATAGCCCTCAATGCAAAGGCTCTAGACGCAAATATTGGTGTGAGAGCTAATTCAATCAAGGCAACACTGCATGTTGCTGAAGGGCATATTGAAGAAGGATCAGCCGAGTGGTTCTTGTGGGAGAACAACTCCATTTGCTTCACTAACTTCACACACCATCAGGCTTCCTAGCAGCTCTCAAGGAAACTCAGTTTTCACACTCTATGCTTAGTGCCCTTTGAGTGCATTATCTAGGAATGAACCTGGTAGAGCATCCCACACAAACAAATGCTCCACATGCGGGTTTCACATGCCACCAACTCCACATTCACAGGCAACTTCAGCGCCACATCCGTTTTCAGATAGCCCTCAATGCAAAGGCTCTAGACGCAAATATTGGTGTGAGAGCTAATTCAATCAAGGAAACACTGCATGTTGGTGAAGGGCATATTGAAGAAGGATCAGCCGAGTGGTTCTTGTGGGAGAACAACTCCATTTGGCTCACTAGCTTCACACACCATCAGGCTTCCAAGCAGCTCTCAAGGAAACTCAGTTTTCACACTCTATGCTTAGTGCCCTTTGAGTGACTAGGACAGAAATGAAGCTTCGTGAGCATCCCACACAAACGAATGCTCCACATGCGGGTTTCACATGCCACCAACTCCACATTCACAGGCAACTTCAGCGCCACAGCCGTTTTCAGATAGCCCTCAATGCAAAGGCTCTAGACGCAAATATTGGTGTGAGAGCTAATTCAATCAAGGAAACACTGCATGTTGGTGAAGGGCATATTGAAGAAGGATCAGCCGAGTGGTTCTTGTGGGAGAACAACTCCATTTGGCACACTAACTTCACACACCATCAGGCTTCCAAGCAGCTCTCAAGGAAACTCAGATTTCACTCTCTATGCTTAGTGCCCTTTGAGTGCATTATCTGGGAATGAATCTAGTAGAGCATCCCACACAAACGAATGCTCCACATGCGGGTTTCACATGCCACCAACTCCACATTCACAGGCAACTTCAGCGCCACAGCCGTTTTCAGATAGCCCTCAATGCAAAGGCTGTAGACGCAAATATTGGTGTGAGAGCTAATTCAATCAAGGAAACACTGCATGTTGGTGAAGGGCATATTGAAGAAGGATCAGCAGAGTGGTTCTTGTGGGAGAACAACTCCATTTGGCTCACTAACTTCACACACCATCAGGCTTCCAAGCAGCTCTCAAGGAAACTCAGTTTTCACACTCTATGCTTAGTGCCCTTTGTGTGCCTAGGACTGAAATGAAGCTTGGTTAGCATCCCACACAAACGAATGCTCCACATGCGGGTTTCACATGCCACCAACTCCACATTCTCAGGCAACTTCTGCTCCACAGGTGTTTTCACATAGCCCTCAATGCAAAGGCTCTAGACTCAAATATTGGTGTGAGAGCTAATTCAATCAAGGAAACACTGCATGTTGGTGAAGGGCATATTGAAGAAGGATCAGCCGAGTGGTTCTTGTGGGAGAACAACTCCATTTGGCTCACTAACTTCACACACCATCAGGCTTCCAAGCAGCTCTCAAGGAAACTCAGTTTTCACACTCTATGCTTAGTGCCCTTTGTGTGCCTAGGATAGAAATGAAGCTTGGTGAGCATCCCACACAAACGAATGCTCCACATGCGGGTTTCACATGCCACCAACTCCACATTCTCACGCAACCTCGGCGCCACAGGTGTTTTCCCATAGCCCTCAATGCAAAGGCTCTAGACGCAAATATTGGTGTGAGAGCTAATTCAATCAAGGAAACACTGCATGTTGGTGAAGGGCATATTGAAGAAGGATCAGCCGAGTGGTTCTTGTGGGAGAACAACTCCATTTGCTCACTAACTTCACACACCATCAGGCTTCCAAGCAGCTCTCAAGGAAACTCAGTTTTCACACTCTATGCTTAGTGCCCTTGGTGTGCCTAGGACTGAAATGAAGCTTGGTGGGCATCCCACACAAACGAATGCTCCACATGCGGGTTTCACATGCCACCAACTCCACATTCTCAGGCAACTTCAGCGCCACAGCCGTTTTCAGATAGCCCTCAATGCAAAGGCTCTAGACGCAAATATTGGTGTGAGAGCTAATTCAATCAAGGCAACACTGCATGTTGCTGAAGGGCATATTGAAGAAGGATCAGCCAAGTGGTTCTTGTGGGAGAACAACTCCATTTGCTTCACTAACTTCACACACCATCAGGATTCCTAGCAGCTCTCAAGGAAACTCAGTTTTCACACTCTATGCTTAGTGCCCTTTGAGTGCATTATCTAGGAATGAACCTGGTAGAGCATCCCACACAAACGAATGCTCCACATGCGGGTTTCACATGCCACCAACTCCACATTCACAGGCAACTTCAGCGCCACATCCGTTTTCAGATAGCCCTCAATGCAAAGGCTCTAGACGCAAATATTGGTGTGAGAGCTAATTCAATCAAGGAAACACTGCATGTTGGTGAAGGGCATACTGAAGAAGGATCAGCCGAGTGGTTCTTGTGGGAGAACAACTCCATTTGGCTCACTAGCTTCACACACCATCAGGCTTCCAAGCAGCTCTCAAGGAAACTCAGTTTTCACACTCTATGCTTAGTGATCTTTGAGTGACTAGGACAGAAATGAAGCTTGGTGAGCATCCCACACAAACGAATGCTCCACATGCGGGTATCACATGCCAACAACTCCACATTCACAGGCAACTTCAGCGCCACAGCCGTTTTCAGATAGCCCTCAATGCAAAGGCTCTAGACGCAAATATTGATGTGAGAGCTAATTCAATCAAGGAAACACTGCATGTTGGTGAAGGGCATATTGAAGAAGGATCAGCCGAGTGGTTCTTGTGGGAGAACAACTCCATTTGGCTCACTAACTTCACACACCATCAGGCTTCCAAGCAGCTCTCAAGGAAACTCAGTTTTCACACTCTATGCTTAGTGCCGTTTGAGTGCATTATCTAGGAATGAACCTGGTAGAGCATCCCACACAAACGAATGCTCCACATGCGGGTTTCACATGCCACCAACTCCACATTCACAGGCAACTTCAGCGCCACAGCCGTTTTCAGATAGCCCTCAATGCAAAGGCTCTAGACGCAAATATTGGTGTGAGAGCTAATTCAATCAAGGAAACACTGCATGTTGCTGAAGGGCATATTGAAGAAGGATCAGCCGAGTGGTTCTTGTGGGAGAACAACTCCATTTGGCTCACTAACTTCACACACCATCAGGCTTCCAAGCAGCTCTCAAGGAAACTCAGTTTTCACAATCTATGCTTAGTGCCCTTTGTGTGCCTAGGACTGAAATGAAGCTTGGTGAGCATCCCACACAAACGAATGCTCCACATGCGGGTTTCACATGCCACCAACTCCACATTCTCACGCAACTTCTGCTCCACAGGTCTTTTCACATAGCCCTCAATGCAAAGGCTCTAAACGCAAATATTGGTGTGAGAGCTAATTCAATCAAGGAAACACTGCATGTTGCTGAAGGGCATATTGAAGAAGGATCAGCCGAGTGGTTCTTGTGGGAGAACAACTCCATTTGGCTCACTAACTTCACACACCATCAGGCTTCCAAGCAGCTCTCAAGGAAACTCAGTTTTCACACTCTATGCTTAGTGCCCTTTGTGTGCCTAGGACAGAAATGAAGCTTGGTGAGCATCCCACACAAACAAATGCTCCACATGCGGGTTTCACATGCCACCAACTCCACATTCTCACGCAACCTCGGCTCCACAGGTGTTTTCCAATAGCCCTCAATGCAAAGGCTCTAGACGCAAATATTGGTGTGAGAGCTAATTCAATCAAGGAAACACTGCATGTTGGTGAAGGGCATATTGAAGAAGGATCAGCCGAGTGGTTCTTGTGGGAGAACAACTCCATTTGGCTCACTGACTTCACACACCATCAGGCTTCCAAGCAGCTCTCAAGGAAACTCAGTTTCCACACTCTATGCTTAGTGCCCTTGGTGTGCCTAGGACTGAAATGAAGCTTGGTGGGCATCCCACACAAACGAATGCTCCACATGCGGGTTTCACATGCCACCAACTCCACATTCTCAGGCAACTTCAGCGCCACAGCCGTTTTCAGATAGCCCTCAATGCAAAGGCTCTAGACGCAAATATTGGTGTGAGAGCTAATTCAATCAAGGCAACACTGCATGTTGGTGAAGGGCATATTGAAGAAGGATCAGCCGAGTGGTTCTTGTGGGAGAACAACTCCATTTGGCTCACTAACTTCACACACCATCAGGCTTCCAAGCAGCTCTCAAGGAAACTCAGTTTTCACACTCTATGCTTAGTGCCCTTTGAGTACATTATCTAGGAATGAACCTGGTAAAGCATCCCACACAAACGAATGCTCCACATGCGGGTTTCACATGCCACCAACTCCACATTCACAGGCAACTTCAGCGCCACAGCCGTTTTCAGATAGCCCTCAATGCAAAGGCTCTAGACGCAAATATTGGTGTGAGAGCTAATTCAATCAAGGAAACACTGCATGTTGCTGAAGGGCATATTGAAGAAGGATCAGCCGAGTGGTTCTTGTGGGAGAACAACTCCATTTGGCTCACTAACTTCACACACCATCAGGCTTCCAAGCAGCTCTCAAGGAAACTCAGTTTTCACACTCTATGCTTAGTGCCCTTTGAGTGCATTATCTAGGAATGAACCTCGTAGAGCATCCCACACAAACGAATGCTCCACATGCGGGTTTCACATGCCACCAAATCCACATTCACAGGCAACTTCAGCGCCACAGCCGTTTTCAGATAGCCCTCAATGCAAAGGCTCTAGACGCAAATATTGGTGTGAGAGCTAATTCAATCAAGGAAACACTGCATGTTGGTGAAGGGCATATTGAAGAAGGATCAGCCGAGTGGTTCTTGTGGGAGAACAACTCCATTTGGCTCACTAACTTCACACACCATCAGGCTTCCAAGCAGCTCTCAAGGAAACTCAGTTTTCACACTCTATGCTTAGCGCCCTTTGTATGGCTAGGACTGAAATAAACCTGGTAGAGCATCCCACACAAACGAATGCTCCACATGCGGGTATCAGATGCCAACAACTCCACATTCACAGGCAACTTCAGCGCCACAGCCGTTTTCAGATAGCCCTCAATGCAAAGGCTCTAGACGCAAATATTGGTGTGAGAGCTAATTCAATCAAGGAAACACTGCATGTTGGTGAAGGGCATATTGAAGAAGGATCAGCCGAGTGGTTCTTGTGGGAGAACAACTCCATTTGGCTCACTAACTTCACACACCATCAGGCTTCCAAGCAGCTCTCAAGGAAACTCAGTTTTCACACTCTATGCTTAGTGCCGTTTGAGTGCATTATCTAGGAATGAACCTGGTAGAGCATCCCACACAAACGAATGCTCCACATGCGGGTTTCACATGCCACCAACTCCACATTCACAGGCAACTTCAGCGCCACAGCCGTTTTCAGATAGCCCTCAATGCAAAGGCTCTAGACGCAAATATTGGTGTGAGAGCTAATTCAATCAAGGAAACACTGCATGTTGCTGAAGGGCATATTGAAGAAGGATCAGCCGAGTGGTTCTTGTGGGAGAACAACTCCATTTGGCTCACTAACTTCACACACCATCAGGCTTCCAAGCAGCTCTCAAGGAAACTCAGTTTTCACAATCTATGCTTAGTGCCCTTTGTGTGCCTAGGACTGAAATGAAGCTTGGTGAGCATCCCACACAAACGAATGCTCCACATGCGGGTTTCACATGCCACCAACTCCACATTCTCACGCAACTTCTGCTCCACAGGTCTTTTCACATAGCCCTCAATGCAAAGGCTCTAAACGCAAATATTGGTGTGAGAGCTAATTCAATCAAGGAAACACTGCATGTTGCTGAAGGGCATATTGAAGAAGGATCAGCCGAGTGGTTCTTGTGGGAGAACAACTCCATTTGGCTCACTAACTTCACACACCATCAGGCTTCCAAGCAGCTCTCAAGGAAACTCAGTTTTCACACTCTATGCTTAGTGCCCTTTGTGTGCCTAGGACAGAAATGAAGCTTGGTGAGCATCCCACACAAACAAATGCTCCACATGCGGGTTTCACATGCCACCAACTCCACATTCTCACGCAACCTCGGCTCCACAGGTGTTTTCCAATAGCCCTCAATGCAAAGGCTCTAGACGCAAATATTGGTGTGAGAGCTAATTCAATCAAGGAAACACTGCATGTTGGTGAAGGGCATATTGAAGAAGGATCAGCCGAGTGGTTCTTGTGGGAGAACAACTCCATTTGGCTCACTGACTTCACACACCATCAGGCTTCCAAGCAGCTCTCAAGGAAACTCAGTTTTCACACTCTATGCTTAGTGCCCTTGGTGTGCCTAGGACTGAAATGAAGCTTGGTGGGCATCCCACACAAACGAATGCTCCACATGCGGGTTTCACATGCCACCAACTCCACATTCTCAGGCAACTTCAGCGCCACAGCCGTTTTCAGATAGCCCTCAATGCAAAGGCTCTAGACGCAAATATTGGTGTGAGAGCTAATTCAATCAAGGCAACACTGCATGTTGCTGAAGGGCATATTGAAGAAGGATCAGCCGAGTGGTTCTTGTGGGAGAACAACTCCATTTGCTTCACTAACTTCACACACCATCAGGCTTCCTAGCAGCTCTCAAGGAAACTCAGTTTTCACACTCTATGCTTAGTGCCCTTTGAGTGCATTATCTAGGAATGAACCTGGTAGAGCATCCCACACAAACAAATGCTCCACATGCGGGTTTCACATGCCACCAACTCCACATTCACAGGCAACTTCAGCGCCACATCCGTTTTCAGATAGCCCTCAATGCAAAGGCTCTAGACGCAAATATTGGTGTGAGAGCTAATTCAATCAAGGAAACACTGCATGTTGGTGAAGGGCATATTGAAGAAGGATCAGCCGAGTGGTTCTTGTGGGAGAACAACTCCATTTGGCTCACTAGCTTCACACACCATCAGGCTTCCAAGCAGCTCTCAAGGAAACTCAGTTTTCACACTCTATGCTTAGTGCCCTTTGAGTGACTAGGACAGAAATGAAGCTTGGTGAGCATCCCACACAAACGAATGCTCCACATGCGGGTTTCACATGCCACCAACTCCACATTCACAGGCAACTTCAGCGCCACAGCCGTTTTCAGATAGCCCTCAATGCAAAGGCTCTAGACGCAAATATTGGTGTGAGAGCTAATTCAATCAAGGAAACACTGCATGTTGGTGAAGGGCATATTGAAGAAGGATCAGCCGAGTGGTTCTTGTGGGAGAACAACTCCATTTGGCACACTAACTTCACACACCATCAGGCTTCCAAGCAGCTCTCAAGGAAACTCAGATTTCACTCTCTATGCTTAGTGCCCTTTGAGTGCATTATCTGGGAATGAATCTAGTAGAGCATCCCACACAAACGAATGCTCCACATGCGGGTTTCACATGCCACCAACTCCACATTCACAGGCAACTTCAGCGCCACAGCCGTTTTCAGACAGCCCTCAATGCAAAGGCTGTAGACGCAAATATTGGTGTGAGAGCTAATTCAATCAAGGAAACACTGCATGTTGGTGAAGGGCATATTGAAGAAGGATCAGCAGAGTGGTTCTTGTGGGAGAACAACTCCATTTGGCTCACTAACTTCACACACCATCAGGCTTCCAAGCAGCTCTCAAGGAAACTCAGTTTTCACACTCTATGCTTAGTGCCCTTTGTGTGCCTAGGACTGAAATGAAGCTTGGTTAGCATCCCACACAAACGAATGCTCCACATGCGGGTTTCACATGCCACCAACTCCACATTCTCAGGCAACTTCTGCTCCACAGGTGTTTTCACATAGCCCTCAATGCAAAGGCTCTAGACTCAAATATTGGTGTGAGAGCTAATTCAATCAAGGAAACACTGCATGTTGGTGAAGGGCATATTGAAGAAGGATCAGCCGAGTGGTTCTTGTGTGAGAACAACTCCATTTGGCTCACTAACTTCACACACCATCAGGCTTCCAAGCAGCTCTCAAGGAAACTCAGTTTTCACACTCTATGCTTAGTGCCCTTTGTGTGCCTAGGATAGAAATGAAGCTTGGTGAGCATCCCACACAAACGAATGCTCCACATGCGGGTTTCACATGCCACCAACTCCACATTCTCACGCAACCTCGGCGCCACAGGTGTTTTCCCATAGCCCTCAATGCAAAGGCTCTAGACGCAAATATTGGTGTGAGAGCTAATTCAATCAAGGAAACACTGCATGTTGGTGAAGGGCATATTGAAGAAGGATCAGCCGAGTGGTTCTTGTGGGAGAACAACTCCATTTGGCTCACTAACTTCACACACCATCAGGCTTCCAAGCAGCTCTCAAGGAAACTCAGTTTTCACACTCTATGCTTAGTGCCCTTGGTGTGCCTAGGACTGAAATGAAGCTTGGTGGGCATCCCACACAAACGAATGCTCCACATGCGGGTTTCACATGCCACCAACTCCACATTCTCAGGCAACTTCAGCGCCACAGCCATTTTCAGATAGCCCTCAATGCAAAGGCTCTAGACGCAAATATTGGTGTGAGAGCTAATTCAATCAAGGAAACACTGCATGTTGCTGAAGGGCATATTGAAGAAGGATCAGCCAAGTGGTTCTTGTGGGAGAACAACTCCATTTGCTTCACTAACTTCACACACCATCAGGATTCCTAGCAGCTCTCAAGGAAACTCAGTTTTCACACTCTATGCTTAGTGCCCTTTGAGTGCATTATCTAGGAATGAACCTGGTAGAGCATCCCACACAAACGAATGCTCCACATGCGGGTTTCACATGCCCCCAACTCCACATTCACAGGCAACTTCAGCGCCACATCCGTTTTCAGATAGCCCTCAATGCAAAGGCTCTAGACGCAAATATTGGTGTGAGAGCTAATTCAATCAAGGAAACACTGCATGTTGGTGAAGGGCATATTGAAGAAGGATCAGCCGAGTGGTTCTTGTGGGAGAACAACTCCATTTGGCTCACTAGCTTCACACACCATCAGGCTTCCAAGCAGCTCTCAAGGAAACTCAGTTTTCACACTCTATGCTTAGTGATCTTTGAGTGACTAGGACAGAAATGAAGCTTGGTGAGCATCCCACACAAACGAATGCTCCACATGCGGGTTTCACATGCCACCAACTCCACATTCACAGGCAACTACAGCGCTACAGCCATTTTCAGATAGCCCTCAATGCAAAGGCTCTAGACGCAAATATTGGTGTGAGAGCTAATTCAATCAAGGAAACACTGCATGTTGCTGAAGGGCATATTGAAGAAGGATCAGCCGAGTGGTTCTTGTGGGAGAACAACTCCATTTGGCTCACTAACTTCACACACCATCAGGCTTCCAAGCAGCTCTCAAGGAAACTCAGTTTTCACACTCTATGCTTAGTGCCCTTTGAGTACATTATCTAGGAATGAACCTGGTAAAGCATCCCACACAAACGAATGCTCCACATGCGGGTTTCACATGCCACCAACTCCACATTCACAGGCAACTTCAGCGCCACAGCCATTTTCAGATAGCCCTCAATGCAAAGGCTCTAGACGCAAATATTGGTGTGAGAGCTAATTCAATCAAGGAAACACTGCATGTTGCTGAAGGGCATATTGAAGAAGGATCAGCCGAGTGGTTCTTGTGGGAGAACAACTCCATTTGGCTCACTAACTTCACACACCATCAGGCTTCCAAGCAGCTCTCAAGGAAACTCAGTTTTCACACTCTATGCTTAGTGCCCTTTGAGTGCATTATCTAGGAATGAACCTCGTAGAGCATCCCACACAAACGAATGCTCCACATGCGGGTTTCACATGCCACCAAATCCACATTCACAGGCAACTTCAGCGCCACAGCCATTTTCAGATAGCCCTCAATGCAAAGGCTCTAGACGCAAATATTGGTGTGAGAGCTAATTCAATCAAGGAAACACTGCATGTTGCTGAAGGGCATATTGAAGAAGGACCAGCCGAGTGGTTCTTGTGGGAGAACAACTCCATTTGGCTCACTAACTTCACACACCATCAGGCTTCTAAAGCAGCTCTCAAGGAAACTCAGTTTTCACACTCTATGCTTAGTGCCCTTTGAGTGACTAGGACAGAAATGAAGCTTGGTGAGCATCCCATACAAACGAATGCTCCACATGCGGGTTTCACATGCCACCAACTCCACATTCACAGGCAACTTCAGCGCCACAGCCATTTTCAGATAGCCCTCAATGCAAAGGCTCTAGACGCAAATATTGGTGTGAGAGCTAATTCAATCAAGGAAACACTGCATGTTGGTGAAGGGCATATTGAAGAAGGATCAGCCGAGTGGTTCTTGTGGGAGAACAACTCCATTTGGCACACTAACTTCACACACCATCTGGCTTCCAAGCAGCTCTCAAGGAAACTCAGTTTTCACACTCTATGCTTAGTGCCCTTTGAGTGCATTATCTAGGAATGAACCTGGTAGAGCATCCCACACAAACGAATGCTCCACATGCGGGTTTCACATGCCACCAACTCCACATTCACAGGCAACTTCAGCGCCACAGCCGTTTTCAGATAGCCCTCAATACAAAGGCTCTAGACGCAAATATTGGTGTGAGAGCTAATTCAATCAAGGAAACACTGCATGTTGGTGAAGGGCATATTGAAGAAGGATCAGCCGAGTGGTTCTTGTGGGAGAACAACTCCTTTTGGCTCACTAACTTCACACACCATCAGGCTTCCAAGCAGCTCTCAAGGAAACTCAGTTTTCACACTCTATGCTTAGTGCCCTTTGTGTGCCTAGGATAGAAATGAAGTTTGTTGAGCATCCCACACAAACGAATGCTCCACATGCGGGTTTCACATGCCACCAACTCCACATTCTCAGGCAACTTCAGCGCCACAGCCATTTTCAGATAGCCCTCAATGCAAAGGCTCTAGACGCAAATATTGGTGTGAGAGCTAATTCAATCAAGGAAACACTGCATGTTGCTGAAGGGCATATTGAAGAAGGATCAGCCGAGTGGTTCTTGTGGGAGAACAACTCCATTTGGCTCACTAACTTCACACACCATCAGGCTTCCTAGCAGCTCTCAAGGAAACTCAGTTTTCACACTCTATGCTTAGTGCCCTTGGAGTGCATTACCTAGGAATGAATCTAGTAGAGCATCCCACACAAACGAATGCTCCACATGCGGGTTTCACATGCCACCAACTCCACATTCACAGGCAACTTCAGCGCCACAGCCGTTTTCAGATAGCCCTCAATGCAAAGGCTCTAGACGCAAATATTGGTGTGAGAGCTAATTCAATCAAGGAAACACTGCATGTTGCTGAAGGGCATATTGAAGAAGGATCAGCCGACTGGTTCTTGTGGGAGAACAACTGCATTTGGCTCACCAGCTTCACACACCAGCAGGCTTCCAAGCAGCTCTCAAGGAAACTCAGTTTTCACACTCTATGCTTAGTGCCGTCTGAGTGCATTATCTAGGAATGAACCTGGTAGAGCATCCCACACAAACGAATGCTCCACATGCGGGTTTCACATGCCACCAACTCCACATTCACAGGCAACTTCAGCGCCACAGCCGTTTTCAGATAGCCCTCAATGCAAAGGCTCTAGACACAAATATTGGTGTGAGAGCTAATTCAATCAAGGAAACACTGCATGTTGGTGAAGGGCATATTGAAGAAGGATCAGCCGAGTGGTTCTTCTGGGAGAACAACTCCATTTGGCTCACTAACTTCACACACCATCAGGCTTTCAAGCAGCTCTCAAGGAAACTCAGTTTTCACACTCTATGCTTAGTGCCCTTTCACTGCACTATCTAGGAATGAACCTGGTAGAGCATCCCACACAAACGAATGCTCCACATGCGGGTTTCACATGCCACCAACTCCACATTCACAGGCAACTTCAGCGCCACAGCCGTTTTCAGATAGCCCTCAATGCAAAGGCTCTAGACGCAAATATTGGTGTGAGAGCTAATTCAATCAAGGAAACACTGCATGTTGCTGAAGGGCATACTGAAGAAGGATCAGCCGAGTGGTTCTTGTGGGAGAACAACTCCATTTGGCTCACTAACTTCACACACCATCAGGCTTCCAAGCAGCTCTCAAGGAAACTCAGTTTTCACACTCTATGCTTAGTGCCCTTTGAGTGCCTAGGACTGAAATGAAGCTTGGTGAGCATCCCACACAAACGAATGCTCCACATGCGGGTTTCACATGCCACCAACTCCACATTCACAGGCAACTTCAGCGCCACAGCCGTTTTCAAATAGCCAACAATGCAAAGGCTCTAGACGCAAATATTGGTGTGAGAGCTAATTCAATCAAGGAAACACTGCATGTTGGTGAAGGGCATATTGAAGAAGGATCAGCCGAGTGGTTCTTGTGGGAGAACAACTCCATTTGGCTCACTAACTTCACACAGCATCAGGCTTCCAAGCAGCTCTCAAGGAAATTCAGTTTTCACACTCTATGCTTAGTGCCCTTTGAGTGCATTATCTAGGAATGAACCTGGTAGAGCATCCCACACAAACGAATGCTCCACATGCGGGTTCCACATGCCACCAACTCCACATTCACAGGCAACTTCAGCGCCACAGCCGTTTTCAGATAGCCCTCAATGCAAAGGCTCTAGACGCAAATATTGGTGTGAGAGCTAATTCAATCAAGGAAACACTGCATGTTGGTGAAGGGCATATTGAAGAAGGATCAGCCAAGTGGTTCTTGTGGGAGAACAACTCCATTTGGCTCACTAACTTCACACACCATCAGGCTTCCAAGCAGCTCTCAAGGAAACTCAGTTTTCACACTCTATGCTTAGTGCCCTTTGAGTGACGAGGACAGAAATGAAGCTTGGTGAGCATCCCACACAAACGAATGCTCCACATGCGGGTTTCACATGCCACCAACTCCACATTCTCACGCAACTTCAGCGCCACAGCCATTTTCAGATAGCCCTCAATGCAAAGGCTCTAGACGCAAATATTGGTGTGAGAGCTAATTCAATCAAGGAAACACTGCATGTTGGTGAAGGGCATATTGAAGAAGGATCAGCTGAGTGGTTCTTGTGGGAGAACAACTCCATTTGGCTCACTAACTTCACACACCATCAGGCTTCCAAGCAGCTCTCAAGGAAAATCAGTTTTCACACTCTATGCTTAGTGCCCTTTCACTGCATTATCTAGGAATGAACCTGGTAGAGCATCCCACACAAACGAATGCTCCACATGCGGGTTTCACATGCCACCAACTCCACATTCACAGGCAACTTCAGCGCTACAGCCATTTTCAGATAGCCCTCAATGCAAAGGCTCTAGACGCAAATATTGGTGTGAGAGCTAATTCAATCAAGGAAACACTGCATGTTGGTGAAGGGCATATTGAAGAAGGATCAGCCAAGTGGTTCTTGTGGGAGAACAACTCCATTTGGCACACTAACTTCACACACCATCAGGCTTCTAAAGCAGCTCTCAAGGAAATTCAGTTTTCACACTCTATGCTTAGTGCCCTTTGAGTGCATTATCTGAGAATGAATCTGGTAGAGCATCCCACAATAACGAATGCTCCACATGCGGGTTTCACGTGCCACCAACTCCACATTCACAGGCAACTTCAGCGCCACAGCCGTTTTCAGATAGCCCTCAATGCAAAGGCTCTAGACGCAAATATTGGTGTGAGAGCTAATTCAATCAAGGAAACACTGCATGTTGCTGAAGGGCATACTGAAGAAGGATCAGCCAAGTGGTTCTTGTGGGAGAACAACTCCATTTGGCACACTAACTTCACACACCATCAGGCTTCCAAGCAGCTCTCAAGGAAACTCAGTTTTCACACTCTATGCTTAGTGCCCTTTGAGTGCATTATCTAGGAATGAACCTGGTAGAGCATCCCACACAAACGAATGCTCCACATGCGGGTTGCACATGCCACCAACTCCACATTCACAGGCAACTTCAGCGCCACAGCCGTTTTCAGATAGCCCTCAATGCAAAGGCTCTAGACGCAAATATTGGTGTGAGAGCTAATTCAATCAAGGAAACACTGCATGTTGGTGAAGGGCATATTGAAGAAGGATCAGCCGAGTGGTTCTTGTGGGAGAACAACTCCATTTGGCTCACTAACTTCACACACCATCAGGCTTCCAAGCAGCTTTCAAGGAAACTCAGTTTTCACACTCTATGCTTAGTGCCCTTTGAGTGCCTAGGACTGAAATGAAGCTTGGTGAGCATCCCACACAAACGAATGCTCCACATGCGGGTTTCACATGCCACCAACTCCACATTCACAGGCAACTTCAGCGCCACAGCCGTTTTCAAATAGCCCTCAATGCAAAGGCTCTAGACGCAAATATTGGTGTGAGAGCTAATTCAATCAAGGAAACACTGCATGTTGGTGAAGGGCATATTGAAGAAGGATCAGCCGAGTGGTTCTTGTGGGAGAACAACTCCATTTGGCTCACTAACTTCACACACCATCAGGCTTCCAAGCAGCTCTCATGGAAATTCAGTTTTCACACTCTATGCTTAGTGCCCTTTGAGTGCATTATCTAGGAATGAACCTGGTAGAGCATCCCACACAAACGAATGCTCCACATGCGGGTTTCACATGCCACCAACTCCACATTCACAGGCAACTTCAGCGCCACAGCCGTTTTCAGATAGCCCTCAATGCAAAGGCTCTAGACGCAAATATTGGTGTGAGAGCTAATTCAATCAAGGAAACACTGCATGTTGTTGAAGGGCATATTGAAGAAGGATCAGCCGAGTGGTTCTTGTGGGAGAACAACTCCATTTGGCTCACTAACTTCACACACCATCAGGCTTCCAAGCAGCTCTCAAGGAAACTCAGTTTTCACACTCTATGCTTAGTGCCCTTTGAGTGCATTATCTAGGAATGAACGTGGTAGAGCATCCCACACAAACGAATGCTCCACATGCGGGTTTCACATGCCACCAACTCCACATTCACAGGCAACTTCAGCGCCACAGCCATTTTCAGATAGCCCTCAATGCAAAGGCTCTAGACGCAAATATTGGTGTGAGAGCTAATTCAATCAAGGAAACACTGCATGTTGCTGAAGGGCATATTGAAGAAGGACCAGCCAAGTGGTTCTTGTGGGAGAACAACTCCATTTGGCACACTAACTTCACACACCGTCAGGCTTCCAAGCAGCTCTCAAGGAAACTCAGTTTTCACACTCTATGCTTAGTGCCCTTTGAGTGCATTATCTAGGAATGAATCTAGTAGAGCATCCCACAATAACGAATGCTCCACATGCGGGTTTCACATGCCACCAACTCCACATTCACAGGCAACTTCAGCGCCACAGCCGTTTTCAGATAGCCCTCAATGCAAAGGCTCTAGATGCAAATATTGGTGTGAGAGCTAATTCAATCAAGGAAACACTGCATGTTGCTGAAGGGCATACTGAAGAAGGATCAGCCGAGTGGTTCTTGTGGGAGAACAACTCCATTTGGCTCACTAACTTCACACACCATCAGGCTTCCAAGCAGCTCTCAAGGAAACTCAGTTTTCACACTCTATGCTTAGTGCCCTTAGAGTACCTAGGACAGAAATGAAGCTTGGTTAGCATCCCACAGAAACGAATGCTCCACATGCGGGTTTCACATGCCACCAACTCCACATTCTCACGCAACTTCCGCGCCACAGCGATTTTCAGATAGCCCTCAATGCAAAGGCTCTAGACGCAAATATTGGTGTGAGAGCTAATTCAATCAAGGAAACACTGCATGTTGGTGAAGGGCATATTGAAGAAGGATCAGCCAAGTGGTTCTTGTGGGAGAACAACTCCATTTGGCACACTAACTTCACACACCATCAGGCTTCCAAGCAGCTCTCAAGGAAACTCAGTTTTCACACTCTATGCTTAGTGCCCTTTGAGTGCATTATCTGGGAATGAATCTAGTAGAGCATCCCACAATAACGTATGCTCCACATGCGGGTTTCACGTGCCACCAACTCCACATTCACAGGCAACTTCAGCGCCACAGCCGTTTTCAGATAGCCCTCAATGCAAAGGCTCTAGACGCAAATATTGGTGTGAGAGCTAATTCAATCAAGGAAACACTGCGTGTTGCTGAAGGGCATATTGAAGAAGGATCAGCCGAGTGGTTCTTGTGGGAGAACAACTCCATTTGGCTCACTAACTTCACACACCATCAGGCTTCCAAGCAGCTATCAAGGAATCTCGGTTTTCACACTCTATGCTTAGTGCCCTTTGAGTGCCTAGGACTGAAATGAAGTTTGGTGAGCATCCCACACAAACGAATGCTCCACATGCGGGTTTCACATGCCACCAACTCCACATTCTCATGCAACTTCAGCGCCACAGCCGTTTTCAGATAACCCTCAATGCAAAGGCTCTAGACGCAAATATTGGTGTGAGAGCTAATTCAATCAAGGAAACACTGCATGTTGGTGAAGGGCATATTGAAGAAGGATCAGCCGAGTGGTTCTTGTGGGAGAACAACTCCATTTGGCTCACTAACTTCACACACCATCAGGCTTAAAAGCAGCTATCAAGGAATCTCAGTTTTCACACTCTATACTTAGTGCCCTTTGAGTGCATTATCTAGGAATGAACCTGGTAGAGCATCCCACACAAACGAATGCTCCACATGCGGGTTTCACATGCCACCAACTCCACATTCACAGGCAACTTCAGCGCCACAGCCGTTTTCAGATAGCCCTCAATGCAAAGGCTCTAGACGCAAATATTGGTGTGAGAGCTAATTCAATCAAGGAAACACTGCATGTTGGTGAAGGGCATATTGAAGAAGGATCAGCCGAGTGGTTCTTGAGGGAGAACAACTCCATTTGGCTCACTAACTTCACACACCATCAGGCTTCCAAGCAGCTCTCAAGGAAACTCAGTTTTCACACTCTATGCTTAGTGCCCTTTGAGTGCATTATCTAGGAATGAACGTGGTAGAGCATCCCACACAAACGAATGCTCCACATGCGGGTTTCACATGCCACCAACTCCACATTCACAGGCAACTTCAGCGCCACAGCCATTTTCAGATAGCCCTCAATGCAAAGGCTCTAGACGCAAATATTGGTGTGAGAGCTAATTCAATCAAGGAAACACTGCATGTTGGTGAAGGGCATATTGAAGAAGGATCAGCCAAGTGGTTCTTGTGGGAGAACAACTCCATTTGGCACACTAACTTCACACACCATCAGGCTTCCAAGCAGCTCTCAAGGAAACTCAGTTTTCACACTCTATGCTTAGTGCCCTTTGAGTGCATTATCTAGGAATGAATCTAGTAGAGCATCCCACAATAACGAATGCTCCACATGCGGGTTTCACGTGCCACCAACTCCACATTCACAGGCAACTTCAGCGCCACAGCCGTTTTCAGATAGCCCTCAATGCAAAGGCTCTAGATGCAAATATTGGTGTGAGAGCTAATTCAATCAAGGAAACACTGCATGTTGCTGAAGGGCATACTGAAGAAGGATCAGCCGAGTGGTTCTTGTGGGAGAACAACTCCATTTGGCTCACTAACTTCACACACCATCAGGCTTCCAAGCAGCTCTCAAGGAAACTCAGTTTTCACACTCTATGCTTAGTGCCCTTTGAATGCATTATCTAGGAATGAACCTGGTAGAGAATCCCACACAAACGAATGCTCCACATGCGGGTTTCACATGCCACCAACTCCACATTCACAGGCAACTTCAGCGCCACAGCCGTTTTCAGATAGCCCTCAATGCAAAGGCTCTAGACGCAAATATTGGTGTGAGAGCTAATTCCATCAAGGAAACACTGCATGTTGGTGAAGGGCATATTGAAGAAGGATCAGCCGAGTGGTTCTTGTGGGAGAACAACTCCATTTGGCTCACTAACTTCACACACCATCAGGCTTCCAAGCAGCTCTCATGGAAATTCAGTTTTCACACTCTATGCTTAGTGCCCTTTGAGTGCATTATCTAGGAATGAACCTGGTAGAGCATCCCACACAAACGAATGCTCCACATGCGGGTTTCACATGCCACCAACTCCACATTCACAGGCAACTTCAGCGCCACAGCCGTTTTCAGATAGCCCTCAATGCAAAGGCTCTAGACGCAAATATTGTTGTGAGAGCTAATTCAATCAAGGAAACACTGCATGTTGGTGAAGGGCATATTGAAGAAGGATCAGCCGAGTGGTTCTTGTGGGAGAACAACTCCATTTGGCTCACTAACTTCACACACCATCAGGCTTCCAAGCAGCTCTCAAGGAAACTCAGTTTTCACACTCTATGCTTAGTGCCCTTTGAGTGCATTATCTAGGAATGAACGTGGTAGAGCATCCCACACAAACGAATGCTCCACATGCGGGTTTCACATGCCACCAACTCCACATTCACAGGCAACTTCAGCGCCACAGCCATTTTCAGATAGCCCTCAATGCAAAGGCTCTAGACGCAAATATTGGTGTGAGAGCTAATTCAATCAAGGAAACACTGCATGTTGCTGAAGGGCATATTGAAGAAGGACCAGCCAAGTGGTTCTTGTGGGAGAACAACTCCATTTGGCACACTAACTTCACACACCATCAGGCTTCCAAGCAGCTCTCAAGGAAACTCAGTTTTCACACTCTATGCTTAGTGCCCTTTGAGTGCATTATCTAGGAATGAATCTAGTAGAGCATCCCACAATAACGAATGCTCCACATGCGGGTTTCACATGCCACCAACTCCACATTCTTAGGCAACTTCAGCGCCACAGCCGTTTTCAGATAGCCCTCAATGCAAAGGCTCTAGATGCAAATATTGGTGTGAGAGCTAATTCAATCAAGGAAACACTGCATGTTGCTGAAGGGCATACTGAAGAAGGATCAGCCGAGTGGTTCTTGTGGGAGAACAACTCCATTTGGCTCACTAACTTCACACACCATCAGGCTTCCAAGCAGCTCTCAAGGAAACTCAGTTTTCACACTCTATGCTTAGTGCCCTTTGAATGCATTATCTAGGAATGAACCTGGTAGAGAATCCCACACAAACGAATGCTCCACATGCGGGTTTCACATGCCACCAACTCCACATTCACAGGCAACTTCAGCGCCACAGCCGTTTTCAAATAGCCAACAATGCAAAGGCTCTAGACGCAAATATTGGTGTGAGAGCTAATTCAATCAAGGAAACACTGCATGTTGGTGAAGGGCATATTGAAGAAGGATCAGCCGAGTGGTTCTTGTGGGAGAACAACTCCATTTGGCTCACTAACTTCACACACCATCAGGCTTCCAAGCAGCTCTCAAGGAAACTCAGTTTTCACACTCTATGCTTAGTGCCCTTTGAGTGCATTATCTAGGAATGAACCTGGTAGAGCATCCCACACAAACGAATGCTCCACATGCGGGTTTCACATGCCACCAACTCCACATTCACAGGCAACTTCAGCGCCACAGCCGTTTTCAGATAGCCCTCAATGCAAAGGCTCCTCGACGCAAATATTGGTGTGAGAGCTAATTCAATCAAGGAAACACTGCATGTTGGTGAAGGGCATATTGAAGAAGGATCAGCCGAGTGGTTCTTGTGGGAGAACAACTCCATTTGGCTCACTAACTTCACACACCATCAGGCTTCCAAGCAGCTCTCAAGGAAACTCAGTTTTCACACTCTATGCTTAGTGCCCTTTGAGTGACTAGGACAGAAATGAAGCTTGGTGAGCATCCCACACAAACGAATGCTCCACATGCGGGTTTCACATGCCACCAACTCCACATTCACAGGCAACTTCAGTGCCACAGCCGTTTTCAGATAGCCCTGAATGCAAAGGCTCTAGACGCAAATATTGGTGTGAGAGCTAATTCAATCAAGGAAACACTGCATGTTGGTGAAGGGCATATTGAAGAAGGATCAGCCGAGTGGTTCTTGTGGGAGAACAACTCCATTTGGCTCACTAACTTCACACACCATCAGGCTTCCAAGCAGCTCTCAAGGAAACTCAGTTTTCACACTCTATGCTTAGTGCCCTTTCACTGCATTATCTAGGAATGAACCTGGTAGAGCATCCCACACAAACGAATGCTCCACATGCGGGTTTCACATGCCATCAACTCCACATTCACAGGCAACTTCAGCGCCACAGCCGTTTTCAGATAGCCCTCAATGCAAAGGCTCTAGACGCAAATATTGGTGTGAGAGCTAATTCAATCAAGGAAACACTGCATGTTGGTGAAGGGCATATTGAAGAAGGATCAGCCGAGTGGTTCTTGTGGGAGAAACAACTCCATTTGGCACACTAACTTCACACACCATCAGGCTTCCAACCAGCTCTCAAGGAAACTCAGTTTTCACACTCTATGCTTAGTGCCCTTTGAGTGCATTATCTGGGAATGAATCTAGTAGAGCATCCCACAATAACGAATGCTCCACATGCGGGTTTCACATGCCACCAACTCCACATTCACAGGCAACTTCAGCGCCACAGCCGTTTTCAGATAGCCCTCAATGCAAAGGCTCTAGACGCAAATATTGGTGTGAGAGCTAATTCAATCAAGGAAACACTGCATGTTGCTGAAGGGCATACTGAAGAAGGATCAGCCGAGTGGTTCTTGTGGGGAGAACAACTCCATTTGGCTCACTAACTTCACACACCATCAGGCTTCCAAGCAGCTATCAAGGAATCTCAGTTTTCACACTCTATACTTAGTGCCCTTTGAGTGCATTATCTAGGAATGAACCTGGTAGAGCATCCCACACAAACGAATGCTCCACATGCGGGTTTCACATGCCACCAACTCCACATTCACAGGCAACTTCAGCGCCACAGCCGTTTTCAGATAGCCCTCAATGCAAAGGCTCTAGACGCAAATATTGGTGTGAGAGCTAATTCAATCAAGGAAACACTGCATGTTGGTGGGGCATATTGAAGAAGGATCAGCCGAGTGGTTCTTGTGGGAGAACAACTCCATTTGGCTCACTAACTTCACACACCATCAGGCTTCCAAGCAGCTCTCAAGGAAATTCAGTTTTCACACTCTATGCTTAGTGCCCTTTGAGTGCATTATCTAGGAATGAACGTGGTAGAGCATTCACACAAACGAATGCTCCACATGCGGGTTTCACATGCCACCAACTCCACATTCACAGGCAACTTCAGCGCAACAGCCATTTTCAGATAGCCCTCAATGCAAAGGCTCTAGACGCAAATATTGGTGTGAGAGCTAATTCAATCAAGGAAACACTGCATGTTGGTGAAGGGCATATTGAAGAAGGATCAGCCAAGTGGTTCTTGTGGGAGAACAACTCCATTTGGCACACTAACTTCACACACCATCAGGCTTCCAAGCAGCTCTCAAGGAAACTCAGTTTTCACACTCTATGCTTAGTGCCCTTTGAGTGCATTATCTAGGAATGAATCTAGTAGAGCATCCCACAATAACGAATGCTCCACATGCGGGTTTCACGTGCCACCAACTCCACATTCACAGGCAACTTCAGCGCCACAGCCGTTTTCAGATAGCCCTCAATGCAAAGGCTCTAGACGCAAATATTGGTGTGAGAGCTAATTCAATCAAGGAAACACTGCATGTTGCTGAAGGGCATACTGAAGAAGGATCAGCCGAGTGGTTCTTGTGGGAGAACAACTCCATTTGGCTCACTAACTTCACACACCATCAGGCTTCCAAGCAGCTATCAAGGAATCTCAGTTTTCACACTCTATACTTAGTGCCCTTTGAGTGCATTATCTAGGAATGAACCTGGTAGAGCATCCCACACAAACGAATGCTCCACATGCGGGTTTCACATGCCACCAACTCCACATTCACAGGCAACTTCAGCGCCACAGCCGTTTTCAGATAGCCCTCAATGCAAAGGCTCTAGACGCAAATATTGGTGTGAGAGCTAATTCAATCAAGGAAACACTGCATGTTGGTGGGGCATATTGAAGAAGGATCAGCCGAGTGGTTCTTGTGGGAGAACACCTCCATTTGGCTCACTAACTTCACACACCATCAGGCTTCCAAGCAGCTCTCAAGGAAACTCAGTTTTCACACTCTATGCTTAGTGCCCTTTGAATGCATTATCTAGGAATGAACCTGGTAGAGAATCCCACACAAACGAATGCTCCACATGCGGGTTTCACATGCCACCAACTCCACATTCACAGGCAACTTCAGCGCCACAGCCGTTTTCAGATAGCCCTCAATGCAAAGGCTCTAGACGCAAATATTGGTGTGAGAGCTAATTCCATCAAGGAAACACTGCATGTTGGTGAAGGGCATATTGAAGAAGGATCAGCCGAGTGGTTCTTGTGGGAGAACAACTCCATTTGGCTCACTAACTTCACACACCATCAGGCTTTCAAGCAGCTCTCAAGGAAACTCAGTTTTCACACTCTATGCTTAGTGCCCTTTGAGTGCCTAGGACTGAAATGAAGCTTGGTGAGCATCCCACACAAACGAATGCTCCACATGCGGGTTTCACATGCCACCAACTCCACATTCACAGGCAACTTCAGCGCCACAGCCGTTTTCAAATAGCCAACAATGCAAAGGCTCTAGACGCAAATATTGGTGTGAGAGCTAATTCAATCAAGGAAACACTGCATGTTGGTGAAGGGCATATTGAAGAAGGATCAGCCGAGTGGTTCTTGTGGGAGAACAACTCCATTTGGCTCACTAACTTCACACACCATCAGGCTTCCAAGCAGCTCTCAAGGAAACTCAGTTTTCACACTCTATGCTTAGTGCCCTTTGAGTGCATTATCTAGGAATGAACCTGGTAGAGCATCCCACACAAACGAATGCTCCACATGCGGGTTTCACATGCCACCAACTCCACATTCACAGGCAACTTCAGCGCCACAGCCGTTTTCAGATAGCCCTCAATGCAAAGGCTCTCGACGCAAATATTGGTGTGAGAGCTAATTCAATCAAGGAAACACTGCATGTTGGTGAAGGGCATATTGAAGAAGGATCAGCCGAGTGGTTCTTGTGGGAGAACAACTCCATTTGGCACACTAACTTCACACACCATCAGGCTTCCAAGCAGCTCTCAAGGAAACTCAGTTTTCACACTCTATGCTTAGTGCCCTTTGAGTGCATTATCTAGGAATGAATCTAGTAGAGCATCCCACAATAAGGAATGCTCCACATGCGGGTTTCACATGCCACCAACTCCACATTCACAGGCAACTTCAGCGCCACAGCCGTTTTCAGATAGCCCTCAATGCAAAGGCTCTAGATGCAAATATTGGTGTGAGAGCTAATTCAATCAAGGAAACACTGCATGTTGCTGAAGGGCATACTGAAGAAGGATCAGCCGAGTGGTTCTTGTGGGAGAACAACTCCATTTGGCTCACTAACTTCACACACCATCAGGCTTCCAAGCAGCTCTCAAGGAAACTCAGTTTTCACACTCTATGCTTAGTGCCCTTTGAATGCATTATCTAGGAATGAACCTGGTAGAGAATCCCACACAAACGAATGCTCCACATGCGGGTTTCACATGCCACCAACTCCACATTCACAGGCAACTTCAGCGCCACAGCCGTTTTCAGATAGCCCTCAATGCAAAGGCTCTAGACGCAAATATTGGTGTGAGAGCTAATTCCATCAAGGAAACACTGCATGTTGGTGAAGGGCATATTGAAGAAGGATCAGCCGAGTGGTTCTTGTGGGAGAACAACTCCATTTGGCTCACTAACTTCACACACCATCAGGCTTTCAAGCAGCTCTCAAGGAAACTCAGTTTTCACACTCTATGCTTAGTGCCCTTTGAGTGCCTAGGACTGAAATGAAGCTTGGTGAGCATCCCACACAAACGAATGCTCCACATGCGGGTTTCACATGCCACCAACTCCACATTCACAGGCAACTTCAGCGCCACAGCCGTTTTCAAATAGCCAACAATGCAAAGGCTCTAGACGCAAATATTGGTGTGAGAGCTAATTCAATCAAGGAAACACTGCATGTTGGTGAAGGGCATATTGAAGAAGGATCAGCCGAGTGGTTCTTGTGGGAGAACAACTCCATTTGGCTCACTAACTTCACACACCATCAGGCTTCCAAGCAGCTCTCAAGGAATCTCAGTTTTCACACTCTATGCTTAGTGCCCTTTGAGTGCATTATCTAGGAATGAACCTGGTAGAGCATCCCACACAAACGAATGCTCCACATGCGGGTTTCCACATGCCACCAACTCCACATTCACAGGCAACTTCAGCGCCACAGCCGTTTTCAGATAGCCCTCAATGCAAAGGCTCTCGACGCAAATATTGGTGTGAGAGCTAATTCAATCAAGGAAACACTGCATGTTGGTGAAGGGCATATTGAAGAAGGATCAGCCGAGTGGTTCTTGTGGGAGAACAACTCCATTTGGCTCACTAACTTCACACACCATCAGGCTTCCAAGCAGCTCTCAAGGAAACTCAGTTTTCACACTCTATGCTTAGTGCACTTTGAGTGACTAGGACAGAAATGAAGCTTGGTCAGCATCCCACACAAACGAATGCTCCACATGCGGGTTTCACATGCCACCAACTCCAAATTCTCACGCAACTTCAGCGCCACAGCCATTTTCAGATAGCCCTCAATGCAAAGGCTCTAGACGCAAATATTGGTGTGAGAGCTAATTCAATCAAGGAAACACTGCATGTTGCTGAAGGGCATATTGAAGAAGGATCAGCCGAGTGGTTCTTGTGGGAGAACAACTCCATTTGGCTCACTAACTTCACACACCATCAGGCTTCCAAGCAGCTCTCAAGGAAACTCAGTTTTCACACTCTATGCTTAGTGCCCTTTGAGTGCATTATCTAGGAATGAACCTGGTAGAGCATCCCACACAAACGAATGCTCCACATGCGGGTTTCACATGCCACCAACTCCACATTCACAGGCAACTTCAGCGCCACAGCCGTTTTCAGATAGCCCTCAATGCAAAGGCTCTAGACGCAAATATTGGTGTGAGAGCTAATTCAATCAAGGAAACACTGCATGTTGGTGAAGGGCATATTGAAGAAGGATCAGCCGAGTGGTTCTTGTGGGAGAACAACTCCATTTGGCTCACTAACTTCACACACCATCAGGCTTCCAAGCAGCTCTCAAGGAAACTCAGTTTTCACACTCTATGCTTAGGTGCCCTTTGAGTGCATTATCTAGGAATGAACGTGGTAGAGCATCCCACACAAACGAATGCTCCACATGCGGGTTTCACATGCCACCAACTCCACATTCACAGGCAACTTCAGCGCCACAGCCATTTTCAGATAGCCCTCAATGCAAAGGCTCTAGACGCAAATATTGGTGTGAGAGCTAATTCAATCAAGGAAACACTGCATGTTGCTGAAGGGCATATTGAAGAAGGACCAGCCAAGTGGTTCTTGTGGGAGAACAACTCCATTTGGCACACTAACTTCACACACCATCAGGCTTCCAAGCAGCTCTCAAGGAAACTCAGTTTTCACACTCTATGCTTAGTGCCCTTTGAGTGCATTATCTAGGAATGAATCTAGTAGAGCATCCCACAATAACGAATGCTCCACATGCGGGTTTCACGTGCCACCAACTCCACATTCACAGGCAACTTCAGCGCCACAGCCGTTTTCAGATAGCCCTCAATGCAAAGGCTCTAGATGCAAATATTGGTGTGAGAGCTAATTCCATCAAGGAAACACTGCATGTTGGTGAAGGGGCATATTGAAGAAGGATCAGCCGAGTGGTTCTTGTGGGAGAACAACTCCATTTGGCTCACTAACTTCACACACCATCAGGCTTTCAAGCAGCTCTCAAGAAACTCAGTTTTCACACTCTATGCTTAGTGCCCTTTGAGTGCCTAGGACTGAAATGAAGCTTGGTGAGCATCCCACACAAACGAATGCTCCACATGCGGGTTTCACATGCCACCAACTCCACATTCACAGGCAACTTCAGCGCCACAGCCGTTTTCAAATAGCCAACAATGCAAAGGCTCTAGACGCAAATATTGGTGTGAGAGCTAATTCAATCAAGGAAACACTGCATGTTGGTGAAGGGCATATTGAAGAAGATCAGCCGAGTGGTTCTTGTGGGAGAACAACTCCATTTGGCTCACTAACTTCACACACCATCAGGCTTCCAAGCAGCTCTCAAGGAAACTCAGTTTTCACACTCTATGCTTAGTGCCCTTTGAGTGCATTATCTAGGAATGAACCTGGTAGAGCATCCCACACAAACGAATGCTCCACATGCGGGTTTCACATGCCACCAACTCCACATTCACAGGCAACTTCAGCGCCACAGCCGTTTTCAGATAGCCCTCAATGCAAAGGCTCTCGACGCAAATATTGGTGTGAGAGCTAATTCAATCAAGGAAACACTGCATGTTGGTGAAGGGCATATTGAAGAAGGATCAGCCGAGTGGTTCTTGTGGGAGAACAACTCCATTTGGCTCACTAACTTCACACACCATCAGGCTTCCAAGCAGCTCTCAAGGAAACTCAGTTTTCACACTCTATGCTTAGTGCCCTTTGAGTGCATTATCTAGGAATGAATCTAGTAGAGCATCCCACAATAACGAATGCTCCACATGCGGGTTTCACGTGCCACCAACTCCACATTCACAGGCAACTTCAGCGCCACAGCCGTTTTCAGATAGCCCTCAATGCAAAGGCTCTAGATGCAAATATTGGTGTGAGAGCTAATTCAATCAAGGAAACACTGCATGTTGCTGAAGGGCATACTGAAGAAGGATCAGCCGAGTGGTTCTTGTGGGAGAACAACTCCATTTGGCTCACTAACTTCACACACCATCAGGCTTCCAAGCAGCTCTCAAGGAAACTCAGTTTTCACACTCTATGCTTAGTGCCCTTTGAATGCATTATCTAGGAATGAACCTGGTAGAGAATCCCACACAAACGAATGCTCCACATGCGGGTTTCACATGCCACCAACTCCACATTCACAGGCAACTTCAGCGCCACAGCCGTTTTCAGATAGCCCTCAATGCAAAGGCTCTAGACGCAAATATTGGTGTGAGAGCTAATTCCATCAAGGAAACACTGCATGTTGGTGAAGGGCATATTGAAGAAGGATCAACCGAGTGGTTCTTGTGGGAGAACAACTCCATTTGGCTCACTAACTTCACACACCATCAGGCTTTCATGCAGCTCTCAAGGAAACTCAGTTTTCACACTCTATGCTTAGTGCCCTTTGAGTGCCTAGGACTGAAATGAAGCTTGGTGAGCATCCCACACAAACGAATGCTCCACATGCGGGTTTCACCTGCCACCAACTCCACATTCACAGGCAACTTCAGCGCCACAGCCGTTTTCAAATAGCCCTCAATGCAAAGGCTCTAGACGCAAATATTGGTGTGAGAGCTAATTCAATCAAGGAAACACTGCATGTTGGTGAAGGGCATATTGAAGAAGGATCAGCCGAGTGGTTCTTGTGGGAGAACAACTCCATTTGGCTCACTAACTTCACACACCATCAGGCTTCCAAGCAGCTCTCAAGGAAACTCAGTTTTCACACTCTATGCTTAGTGCCCTTTGAGTGCATTATCTAGGAATGAACCTGGTAGAGCATCCCACACAAACGAATGCTCCACATGCGGGTTTCACATGCCACCAACTCCACATTCACAGGCAACTTCAGCGCCACAGCCGTTTTCAGATAGCCCTCAATGCAAAGGCTCTAGACGCAAATATTGGTGTGAGAGCTAATTCAATCAAGGAAACACTGCATGTTGGTGAAGGGCATATTGAAGAAGGATCAGCCGAGTGGTTCTTGTGGGAGAACAACTCCATTTGGCTCACTAACTTCACACACCATCAGGCTTCCAAGCAGCTCTCAAGGAAAATCAGTTTTCACACTCTATGCTTAGTGCACTTTGAGTGACTAGGACAGAAATGAAGCTTGGTGAGCATCCCACACAAACGAATGCTCCACATGCGGGTTTCACATGCCACCAACTCCAAATTCTCACGCAACTTCAGCGCCACAGCCATTTTCAGATAGCCCTCAATGCAAAGGCTCTAGACGCAAATATTGGTGTGAGAGCTAATTCAATCAAGGAAACACTGCATGTTGGTGAAGGGCATATTGAAGAAGGATCAGCCGAGTGGTTCTTGTGGGAGAACAACTCCATTTGGCTCACTAACTTCACACACCATCAGGCTTCCAAGCAGCTCTCAAGGAAACTCAGTTTTCACACTCTATGCTTAGTGCCCTTTCACTGCATTATCTAGGAATGAACCTGGTAGAGCATCCCACACAAACGAATGCTCCACATGCGGGTTTCACATGCCATCAACTCCACATTCTCACGCAACTTCAGCGCCACAGCCGTTTTCAGATAGCCCTCAATGCAAAGGCTCTAGACGCAAATATTGGTGTGAGAGCTAATTCAATCAAGGAAACACTGCATGTTGGTGAAGGGCATATTGAAGAAGGATCAGCCGAGTGGTTCTTGTGGGAGAACAACTCCATTTGGCTCACTAACTTCACACACCATCAGGCTTCCAAGCAGCTCTCATGGAAACTCAGTTTTCACACTCTATGCTTAGTGCCCTTTGAGTGCATTATCTGGGAATGAATCTAGTAGAGCATCCCACAATAACGAATGCTCCACATGCGGGTTTCACGTGCCACCAACTCCACATTCTCAGGCAACTTCATCGCCACAGCCGTTTTCAGATAGCCCTCAATGCAAAGGCTCTAGACGCAAATATTGGTGTGAGAGCTAATTCAATCAAGGAAACACTGCATGTTGCTGAAGGGCATATTGAAGAAGGATCAGCCGAGTGGTTCTTGTGGGAGAACAACTCCATTTGGCTCACTAACTTCACACACCATCAGGCTTCCAAGCAGCTCTCAAGGAAACTCAGTTTTCACACTCTATGCTTAGTGCCCTTAGAGTGCCTAGGACAGAAATGAAGCTTGGTGAGCATCCCACAGAAACGAATGCTCCACATGCGGGTTTCACATGCCACCAACTCCACATTCTCACGCAACTTCAGCGCCACAGCCATTTTCAGATAGCCCTCAATGCAAAGGCTCTAGACGCAAATATTGGTGTGAGAGCTAATTCAATCAAGGAAACACTGCGTGTTGCTGAAGGGCATATTGAAGAAGGATCAGCCGAGTGGTTCTTGTGGGAGAACAACTCCATTTGGCTCACTAACTTCACACACCATCAGGCTTCCAAGCAGCTATCAAGGAATCTCAGTTTTCACACTCTATGCTTAGTGCCCTTTGAGTGCCTAGGACTGAAATGAAGCTTGGTGAGCATCCCACACAAACGAATGCTCCACATGCGGGTTTCACATGCCACCAACTCCACATTCTCACGCAACTTCTGCTCCACAGGTGTTTTCACATAGCCCTCAATGCAAAGGCTCTAGACGCAAATATTGGTGTGAGAGCTAATTTAATCAAGGAAACACTGCATGTTGCTGAAGGGCATATTGAAGAAGGATCAGCCGAGTGGTTCTTGTGGGAGAACAACTCCATTTGGCTCACTAACTTCACACACCATCAGGCTTCCAAGCAGCTCTCAAGGAAACTCAGTTTTCACACTCTATGCTTAGTGCCCTTGGTGTGCCTAGGACTGAAATGAAGCTTGGTGGGCATCCCACACAAACGAATGCTCCACATGCGGGTTTCACATGCCACCAACTCCACATTCTCAGGCAACTTCAGCGCCACAGCCGTTTTCAGATAGCCCTCAATGCAAAGGCTCTAGACGCAAATATTGGTGTGAGAGCTAATTCAATCAAGGAAACACTGCATGTTAGTGAAGGGCATATTGAAGAAGGATCAGCCGAGTGGTTCTTGTGGGAGATCAACTCCATTTGCTTCACTAACTTCACACACCATCAGGCTTCCAAGCAGCTCTCAAGGAAACTCAGTTTTCACACTCTATGCTTAGTGCCCTTTGAGTGAGTAGGACAGAAATGAAGCTTGGTGAGCATCCCACACAAACGAATGCTCCACATGCGGGTTTCACATGCCACCAACTCCACATTCTCACGCAACCTCGGCGCCACAGGTGTTTTCCCATAGCCCTCAATGCAAAGGCTCTAGACGCAAATATTGGTGTGAGAGCTAATTCAATCAAGGAAACACTGCATGTTGCTGAAGGGCATATTGAAAAAGGATCAGCCGAGTGGTTCTTGTGGGAGAACAACTCCATTTGGCTCACTAACTCCACACACCATCAGGCTTCCAAGCAGCTCTCAAGGAAACTCAGTTTTCACACTCTATGCTTAGTGCCCTTTGAGTGCATTATCTAGGAATGAACCTGGTAGAGCATCCCACACAAACGAATGCTCCACATGCGGGTTTCACATGCCACCAACTCCACATTCACAGGCAACTTCAGCGCCACAGCCGTTTTCAAATAGCCAACAATGCAAAGGCTCTAGACGCAAATATTGGTGTGAGAGCTAATTCAATCAAGGAAACACTGCATGTTGGTGAAGGGCATATTGAAGAAGGATCAGCCGAGTGGTTCTTGTGGGAGAACAACTCCATTTGGCTCACTAACTTCACACACCATCAGGCTTCCAAGCAGCTCTCAAGGAAATTCAGTTTTCACACTCTATGCTTAGTGCCCTTTGAGTGCATTATCTAGGAATGAACCTGGTAGAGCATCCCACACAAACGAATGCTCCACATGCGGGTTTCACATGCCACCAACTCCACATTCACAGGCAACTTCAGCGCCACAGCCGTTTTCAGATAGCCCTCAATGCAAAGGCTCTAGACGCAAATATTGGTGTGAGAGCTAATTCAATCAAGGAAACACTGCATGTTGCTGAAGGGCATATTGAAGAAGGATCAGCTGAGTGGTTCTTGTGGGAGAACAACTCCATTTGGCTCACTAGCTTCACACACCATCAGGCTTCCAAGCAGCTCTCAAGGAAACTCAGTTTTCACACTCTATGCTTAGTGCCCTTTGAGTGACTAGGACAGAAATGAAGCTTGGTGAGCATCCCACACAAACGAATGCTCCACATGCGGGTTTCACATGCCACCAACTCCACATTCACAGGCAACTTCAGCGCCACAGCCATTTTCAGATAGCCCTCAATGCAAAGGCTCTAGACGCAAATATTGGTGTGAGAGCTAATTCAATCAAGGAAACACTGCATGTTGCTGAAGGGCATATTGAAGAAGGATCAGCCGAGTGGTTCTTGTGGGAGAACAACTCCATTTGCTTCACTAACTTCACACACCATCAGGCTTCCAAGCAGCTCTCAAGGAAACTCAGTTTTCACACTCTATGCTTAGTGCCCTTTGAGTGCATTATCTGGGAATGAATCTAGTAGAGCATCCCACAATAACGAATGCTCCACATGCGGGTTTCACATGACACCAACTCCACATTCACAGGCAACTTCAGCGCCACAGCCGTTTTCAGATAGCCCTCAATGCAAAGGCTCTAGACGCAAATATTGGTGTGAGAGCTAATTCAATCAAGGAAACACTGCATGTTGCTGAAGGGCATACTGAAGAAGGATCAGCCGAGTGGTTCTTGTGGGAGAACAACTCCATTTGGCTCACTAACTTCACACACCATCAGGCTTCCAAGCAGCTCTCAAGGAAACTCAGTTTTCACACTCTATGCTTAGTGCCCTTTGAGTGCATTATCTAGGAATGAACCTGGTAGAGCATCCCACACAAACGAATGCTCCACATGCGGGTTTCACATGCCACCAACTCCACATTCACAGGCAACTTCAGCGCCACAGCCGTTTTCAGATAGCCCTCAATGCAAAGGCTTTAGACGCAAATATTGGTGTGAGAGCTAATTCAATCAAGGAAACACTGCATGTTGGTGAAGGGCATATTGAAGAAGGATCAGCCGAGTGGTTCTTGTGGGAGAACAACTCCATTTGGCTCACTAACTTCACACACCATCAGGCTTCCAAGCAGCTCTCAAGGAAACTCAGTTTTCACACTCTATGCTTAGTGCCCTTTGAGTGCATTATCTAGGAATGAACGTGGTAGAGCATCCCACACAAACGAATGCTCCACATGCGGGTTTCACATGCCACCAACTCCACATTCACAGGCAACTTCAGCGCCACAGCCATTTTCAGATAGCCCTCAATGCAAAGGCTCTAGACGCAAATATTGGTGTGAGAGCTAATTCAATCAAGGAAACACTGCATGTTGCTGAAGGGCATATTGAAGAAGGATCAGCCAAGTGGTTCTTGTGGGAGAACAACTCCATTTGGCACACTAACTTCACACACCATCAGGCTTCCAAGCAGCTCTCAAGGAAACTCAGTTTTCACACTCTATGCTTAGTGCCCTTTCACTGCATTATCTAGGAATGAACCTGGTAGAGCATCCCACACAAACAAATGCTCCACATGCGGGTTTCACATGCCACCAACTCCACATTCACAGGCAACTTCAGCGCCACAGCCGTTTTCAGATAGCCCTCAATGCAAAGGCTCTAGATGCAAATATTGGTGTGAGAGCTAATTCAATCAAGGAAACACTGCATGTTGCTGAAGGGCATACTGAAGAAGGATCAGCCGAGTGGTTCTTGTGGGAGAACAACTCCATTTGGCTCACTAACTTCACACACCATCAGGCTTCCAAGCAGCTCTCAAGGAAACTCAGTTTTCACACTCTATGCTTAGTGCCCTTTGAATGCATTATCTAGGAATGAACCTGGTAGAGAATCCCACACAAACGAATGCTCCACATGCGGGTTTCACATGCCACCAACTCCACATTCACAGGCAACTTCAGCGCCACAGCCGTTTTCAGATAGCCCTCAATGCAAAGGCTCTAGACGCAAATATTGGTGTGAGAGCTAATTCCATCAAGGAAACACTGCATGTTGGTGAAGGGCATATTGAAGAAGGATCAGCCGAGTGGTTCTTGTGGGAGAACAACTCCATTTGGCTCACTAACTTCACACACCATCAGGCTTTCAAGCAGCTCTCAAGGAAACTCAGTTTTCACACTCTATGCTTAGTGCCCTTTGAGTGCCTAGGACTGAAATGAAGCTTGGTGAGCATCCCACACAAACGAATGCTCCACATGCGGGTTTCACATGCCACCAACTCCACATTCACAGGCAACTTCAGCGCCACAGCCGTTTTCAAATAGCCAACAATGCAAAGGCTCTAGACGCAAATATTGGTGTGAGAGCTAATTCAATCAAGGAAACACTGCATGTTGGTGAAGGGCATATTGAAGAAGGATCAGCCGAGTGGTTCTTGTGGGAGAACAACTCCATTTGGCTCACTAACTTCACACACCATCAGGCTTCCAAGCAGCTCTCAAGGAAACTCAGTTTTCACACTCTATGCTTAGTGCCCTTTGAGTGCATTATCTAGGAAAGAACCTGGTAGAGCATCCCACACAAACGAATGCTCCACATGCGGGTTTCACATGCCACCAACTCCACATTCACAGGCAACTTCAGCGCCACAGCCGTTTTCAGATAGCCCTCAATGCAAAGGCTCTCGACGCAAATATTGGTGTGAGAGCTAATTCAATCAAGGAAACACTGCATGTTGGTGAAGCGCATATTGAAGAAGGATCAGCCGAGTGGTTCTTGTGGGAGAACAACTCCATTTGGCACACTAACTTCACACACCATCAGGCTTCCAAGCAGCTCTCAAGGAAACTCAGTTTTCACACTCTATGCTTAGTGCCCTTTGAGTGCATTATCTAGGAATGAATCTAGTAGAGCATCCCACAATAAGGAATGCTCCACATGCGGGTTTCACGTGCCACCAACTCCACATTCACAGGCAACTTCAGCGCCACAGCCGTTTTCAGATAGCCCTCAATGCAAAGGCTCTAGATGCAAATATTGGTGTGAGAGCTAATTCAATCAAGGAAACACTGCATGTTGCTGAAGGGCATACTGAAGAAGGATCAGCCGAGTGGTTCTTGTGGGAGAACAACTCCATTTGGCTCACTAACTTCACACACCATCAGGCTTCCAAGCAGCTCTCAAGGAAACTCAGTTTTCACACTCTATGCTTAGTGCCCTTTGAATGCATTATCTAGGAATGAACCTGGTAGAGAATCCCACACAAACGAATGCTCCACATGCGGGTTTCACATGCCACCAACTCCACATTCACAGGCAACTTCAGCGCCACAGCCGTTTTCAGATAGCCCTCAATGCAAAGGCTCTAGACGCAAATATTGGTGTGAGAGCTAATTCCATCAAGGAAACACTGCATGTTGGTGAAGGGCATATTGAAGAAGGATCAGCCGAGTGGTTCTTGTGGGAGAACAACTCCATTTGGCTCACTAACTTCACACACCATCAGGCTTTCAAGCAGCTCTCAAGGAAACTCAGTTTTCACACTCTATGCTTAGTGCCCTTTGAGTGCCTAGGACTGAAATGAAGCTTGGTGAGCATCCCACACAAACGAATGCTCCACATGCGGGTTTCACATGCCACCAACTCCACATTCACAGGCAACTTCAGCGCCACAGCCGTTTTCAAATAGCCAACAATGCAAAGGCTCTAGACGCAAATATTGGTGTGAGAGCTAATTCAATCAAGGAAACACTGCATGTTGGTGAAGGGCATATTGAAGAAGGATCAGCCGAGTGGTTCTTGTGGGAGAACAACTCCATTTGGCTCACTAACTTCACACACCATCAGGCTTCCAAGCAGCTCTCAAGGAAACTCAGTTTTCACACTCTATGCTTAGTGCCCTTTGAGTGCATTATCTAGGAATGAACCTGGTAGAGCATCCCACACAAACGAATGCTCCACATGCGGGTTTCACATGCCACCAACTCCACATTCACAGGCAACTTCAGCGCCACAGCCGTTTTCAGATAGCCCTCAATGCAAAGGCTCTCGACGCAAATATTGGTGTGAGAGCTAATTCAATCAAGGAAACACTGCATGTTGGTGAAGGGCATATTGAAGAAGGATCAGCCGAGTGGTTCTTGTGGGAGAACAACTCCATTTGGCTCACTAACTTCACACACCATCAGGCTTCCAAGCAGCTCTCAAGGAAACTCAGTTTTCACACTCTATGCTTAGTGCACTTTGAGTGACTAGGACAGAAATGAAGCTTGGTGAGCATCCCACACAAACGAATGCTCCACATGCGGGTTTCACATGCCACCAACTCCAAATTCTCACGCAACTTCAGCGCCACAGCCATTTTCAGATAGCCCTCAATGCAAAGGCTCTAGACGCAAATATTGGTGTGAGAGCTAATTCAATCAAGGAAACACTGCATGTTGCTGAAGGGCATATTGAAGAAGGATCAGCCGAGTGGTTCTTGTGGGAGAACAACTCCATTTGGCTCACTAACTTCACACACCATCAGGCTTCCAAGCAGCTCTCAAGGAAACTCAGTTTTCACACTCTATGCTTAGTGCCCTTTGAGTGCATTATCTAGGAAAGAACCTGGTAGAGCATCCCACACAAACGAATGCTCCACATGCGGGTTTCACATGCCACCAACTCCACATTCACAGGCAACTTCAGCGCCACAGCCGTTTTCAGATAGCCCTCAATGCAAAGGCTCTCGACGCAAATATTGGTGTGAGAGCTAATTCAATCAAGGAAACACTGCATGTTGGTGAAGCGCATATTGAAGAAGGATCAGCCGAGTGGTTCTTGTGGGAGAACAACTCCATTTGGCACACTAACTTCACACACCATCAGGCTTCCAAGCAGCTCTCAAGGAAACTCAGTTTTCACACTCTATGCTTAGTGCCCTTTGAGTGCATTATCTAGGAATGAATCTAGTAGAGCATCCCACAATAAGGAATGCTCCACATGCGGGTTTCACGTGCCACCAACTCCACATTCACAGGCAACTTCAGCGCCACAGCCGTTTTCAGATAGCCCTCAATGCAAAGGCTCTAGATGCAAATATTGGTGTGAGAGCTAATTCAATCAAGGAAACACTGCATGTTGCTGAAGGGCATACTGAAGAAGGATCAGCCGAGTGGTTCTTGTGGGAGAACAACTCCATTTGGCTCACTAACTTCACACACCATCAGGCTTCCAAGCAGCTCTCAAGGAAACTCAGTTTTCACACTCTATGCTTAGTGCCCTTTGAATGCATTATCTAGGAATGAACCTGGTAGAGAATCCCACACAAACGAATGCTCCACATGCGGGTTTCACATGCCACCAACTCCACATTCACAGGCAACTTCAGCGCCACAGCCGTTTTCAGATAGCCCTCAATGCAAAGGCTCTAGACGCAAATATTGGTGTGAGAGCTAATTCCATCAAGGAAACACTGCATGTTGGTGAAGGGCATATTGAAGAAGGATCAGCCGAGTGGTTCTTGTGGGAGAACAACTCCATTTGGCTCACTAACTTCACACACCATCAGGCTTTCAAGCAGCTCTCAAGGAAACTCAGTTTTCACACTCTATGCTTAGTGCCCTTTGAGTGCATTATCTAGGAATGAACCTGGTAGAGCATCCCACACAAACGAATGCTCCACATGCGGGTTTCACATGCCACCAACTCCACATTCACAGGCAACTTCAGCGCCACAGCCGTTTTCAGATAGCCCTCAATGCAAAGGCTCTAGACGCAAATATTGGTGTGAGAGCTAATTCAATCAAGGAAACACTGCATGTTGGTGAAGGGCATATTGAAGAAGGATCAGCCGAGTGGTTCTTGTGGGAGAACAACTCCATTTGGCTCACTAACTTCACACACCATCAGGCTTCCAAGCAGCTCTCAAGGAAACTCAGTTTTCACACTCTATGCTTAGTGCACTTTGAGTGACTAGGACAGAAATGAAGCTTGGTGAGCATCCCACACAAACGAATGCTCCACATGCGGGTTTCACATGCCACCAACTCCAAATTCTCACGCAACTTCAGCGCCACAGCCATTTTCAGATAGCCCTCAATGCAAAGGCTCTAGACGCAAATATTGGTGTGAGAGCTAATTCAATCAAGGAAACACTGCATGTTGCTGAAGGGCATATTGAAGAAGGATCAGCCGAGTGGTTCTTGTGGGAGAACAACTCCATTTGGCTCACTAACTTCACACACCATCAGGCTTCCAAGCAGCTCTCAAGGAAACTCAGTTTTCACACTCTATGCTTAGTGCCCTTTCACTGCATTATCTAGGAATGAACCTGGTAGAGCATCCCACACAAACGAATGCTCCACATGCGGGTTTCACATGCCATCAACTCCACATTCTCACGCAACTTCAGCGCCACAGCCGTTTTCAGATAGCCCTCAATGCAAAGGCTCTAGACGCAAATATTGGTGTGAGAGCTAATTCAATCAAGGAAACACTGCATGTTGGTGAAGGGCATATTGAAGAAGGATCAGCCGAGTGGTTCTTGTGGGAGAACAACTCCATTTGGCTCACTAACTTCACACACCATCAGGCTTCCAAGCAGCTCTCAAGGAAACTCAGTTTTCACACTCTATGCTTAGTGCCCTTAGAGTGCCTAGGATAGAAATGAAGCTTGGTTAGCATCCCACAGAAACGAATGCTCCACATGCGGGTTTCACATGCCACCAACTCCACATTCTCACGCAACTTCCGCGCCACAGCCATTTTCAGATAGCCCTCAATGCAAAGGCTCTAGACGCAAATATTGGTGTGAGAGCTAATTCAATCAAGGAAACACTGCATGTTGGTGAAGGGCATATTGAAGAAGGATCAGCCAAGTGGTTCTTGTGGGAGAACAACTCCATTTGGCACACTAACTTCACACACCATCAGGCTTCCAAGCAGCTCTCAAGGAAACTCAGTTTTCACACTCTATGCTTAGTGCCCTTTGAGTGCATTATCTGGGAATGAATCTAGTAGAGCATCCCACAATAACGTATGCTCCACATGCGGGTTTCACGTGCCACCAACTCGACATTCACAGGCAACTTCAGCGCCACAGCCGTTTTCAGATAGCCCTCAATGCAAAGGCTCTAGACGCAAATATTGGTGTGAGAGCTAATTCAATCAAGGAAACACTGCGTGTTGCTGAAGGGCATACTGAAGAAGGATCAGCCGAGTGGTTCTTGTGGGAGAACAACTCCATTTGGCTCACTAACTTCACACACCATCAGGCTTCCAAGCAGCTATCAAGGAATCTCAGTTTTCACACTCTATGCTTAGTGCCCTTTGAGTGCCTAGGACTGAAATGAAGTTTGGTGAGCATCCCACACAAACGAATGCTCCACATGCGGGTTTCACATGCCACCAACTCCACATTCTCATGCAACTTCAGCGCCACAGCCGTTTTCAGATAACCCTCAATGCAAAGGCTCTAGACGCAAATATTGGTGTGAGAGCTAATTCAATCAAGGAAACACTGCATGTTGGTGAAGGGCATATTGAAGAAGGATCAGCCGAGTGGTTCTTGTGGGAGAACAACTCCATTTGGCTCACTAACTTCACACACCATCAGGCTTCCAAGCAGCTATCAAGGAATCTCAGTTTTCACACTCTATGCTTAGTGCCCTTTGAGTGCATTATCTAGGAATGAACCTGGTAGAGCATCCCACACAAACGAATGCTCCACATGCGGGTTTCACATGCCACCAACTCCACATTCACAGGCAACTTCAGCGCCACAGCCGTTTTCAGATAGCCCTCAATGCAAAGGCTCTAGACGCAAATATTGGTGTGAGAGCTAATTCAATCAAGGAAACACTGCATGTTGGTGAAGGGCATATTGAAGAAGGATCAGCCGAGTGGTTCTTGTGGGAGAACAACTCCATTTGGCTCACTAACTTCACACACCATCAGGCTTCCAAGCAGCTCTCAAGGAAACTCAGTTTTCACACTCTATGCTTAGTGCCCTTTGAGTGCATTATCTAGGAATGAACGTGGTAGAGCATCCCACACAAACGAATGCTCCACATGCGGGTTTCACATGCCACCAACTCCACATTCACAGGCAACATCAGCGCCACAGCCATTTTCAGATAGCCCTCAATGCAAAGGCTCTAGACGCAAATATTGGTGTGAGAGCTAATTCAATCAAGGAAACACTGCATGTTGGTGAAGGGCATATTGAAGAAGGATCAGCCGAGTGGTTCTTGTGGGAGAACAACTCCATTTGGCTCACTAACTTCACACACCATCAGGCTTCCAAGCAGCTCACAAGGAAACTCAGTTTTCACACTCTATGCTTAGTGCCCTTTGAGTGCATTATCTAGGAATGAACCTGGTAGAGCATCCCACACAAACGAATGCTCCACATGCGGGTTTCACATGCCACCAACTCCACATTCACAGGCAACTTCAGCGCCACAGCCGTTTTCAGATAGCCCTCAATGCAAAGGCTCTCGACGCAAATATTGGTGTGAGAGCTAATTCAATCAAGGAAACACTGCATGTTGGTGAAGGGCATATTGAAGAAGGATCAGCCGAGTGGTTCTTGTGGGAGAACAACTCCATTTGGCTCACTAACTTCACACACCATCAGGCTTCCAAGCAGCTCTCAAGGAAACTCAGTTTTCACACTCTATGCTTAGTGCCCTTTGAGTGCATTATCTAGGAATGAATCTAGTAGAGCATCCCACACAAACGAATGCTCCACATGCGGGTTTCACGTGCCACCAACTCCACAATCACAGGCAACTTCAGCGCCACAGCCGTTTTCAGATAGCCCTCAATGCAAAGGCTCTAGATGCAAATATTGGTGTGAGAGCTAATTCAATCAAGGAAACACTGCATGTTGCTGAAGGGCATACTGAAGAAGGATCAGCCGAGTGGTTCTTGTGGGAGAACAACTCCATTTGTCTCACTAACTTCACACACCATCAGGCTTCCAAGCAGCTCTCAAGGAAACTCAGTTTTCACACTCTATGCTTAGTGCCCTTTGAATGCATTATCTAGGAATGAACCTGGTAGAGAATCCCACACAAACGAATGCTCCACATGCGGGTTTCACATGCCACCAACTCCACATTCACAGGCAACTTCAGCGCCACAGCCGTTTTCAGATAGCCCTCAATGCAAAGGCTCTAGACGCAAATATTGGTGTGAGAGCTAATTCCATCAAGGAAACACTGCATGTTGGTGAAGGGCATATTGAAGAAGGATCAGCCGAGTGGTTCTTGTGGGAGAACAACTCCATTTGGCTCACTAACTTCACACACCATCAGGCTTTCATGCAGCTCTCAAGGAAACTCAGTTTTCACACTCTATGCTTAGTGCCCTTTGAGTGCTTAGGACTGAAATGAAGCTTGGTGAGCATCCCACACAAACGAATGCTCCACATGCGGGTTTCACCTGCCACCAACTCCACATTCACAGGCAACTTCAGCGCCACAGCCGTTTTCAAATAGCCAAAAATGCAAAGGCTCTAGACGCAAATATTGGTGTGAGAGCTAATTCAATCAAGGAAACACTGCATGTTGGTGAAGGGCATATTGAAGAAGGATCAGCCGAGTGGTTCTTGTGGGAGAACAACTCCATTTGGCTCACTAACTTCACACACCATCAGGCTTCCAAGCAGCTCTCAAGGAAACTCAGTTTTCACACTCTATGCTTAGTGCCCTTTGAGTGCATTATCTAGGAATGAACCTGGTAGAGCATCCCACACAAACGAATGCTCCACATGCGGGTTTCACATGCCACCAACTCCACATTCACAGGCAACTTCAGCGCCACAGCCGTTTTCAGATAGCCCTCAATGCAAAGGCTCTAGACGCAAATATTGGTGTGAGAGCTAATTCAATCAAGGAAACACTGCATGTTGGTGAAGGGCATATTGAAGAAGGATCAGCCGAGTGGTTCTTGTGGGAGAACAACTCCATTTGGCTCACTAACTTCACACACCATCAGGCTTCCAAGCAGCTCTCAAGGAAACTCAGTTTTCACACTCTATGCTTAGTGCACTTTGAGTGACTAGGACAGAAATGAAGCTTGGTGAGCATCCCACACAAACGAATGCTCCACATGCGGGTTTCACATGCCACCAACTCCAAATTCTCACGCAACTTCAGCGCCACAGCCATTTTCAGATAGCCCTCAATGCAAAGGCTCTAGACGCAAATATTGGTGTGAGAGCTAATTCAATCAAGGAAACACTGCATGTTGGTGAAGGGCATATTGAAGAAGGATCAGCTGAGTGGTTCTTGTGGGAGAACAACTCCATTTGGCTCACTAACTTCACACACCATCAGGCTTCCAAGCAGCTCTCAAGGAAACTCAGTTTTCACACTCTATGCTTAGTGCCCTTTCACTGCATTATCTAGGAATGAACCTGGTAGAGCATCCCACACAAACGAATGCTCCACATGCGGGTTTCACATGCCATCAACTCCACATTCTCACGCAACTTCAGCGCCACAGCCGTTTTCAGATAGCCCTCAATGCAAAGGCTCTAGACGCAAATATTGGTGTGAGAGCTAATTCAATCAAGGAAACACTGCATGTTGGTGAAGGGCATATTGAAGAAGGATCAGCCGAGTGGTTCTTGTGGGAGAACAACTCCATTTGGCACACTAACTTCACACACCATCAGGCTTCCAAGCAGCTCTCATGGAAACTCAGTTTTCACACTCTATGCTTAGTGCCCTTTGAGTGCATTATCTGGGAATGAATCTAGTAGAGCATCCCACACAAACGAATGCTCCACATGCGGGTTTCACGTGCCACCAACTCCACATTCTCAGGCAACTTCAGCGCCACAGCCGTTTTCAGATAGCCCTCAATGCAAAGGCTCTAGACGCAAATATTGGTGTGAGAGCTAATTCAATCAAGGAAACACTGCATGTTGCTGAAGGGCATATTGAAGAAGGATCAGCCGAGTGGTTCTTGTGGGAGAACAACTCCATTTGGCTCACTAACTTCACACACCATCAGGCTTCCAAGCAGCTCTCAAGGAAACTCAGTTTTCACACTCTATGCTTAGTGCCCTTAGAGTGCCTAGGACAGAAATGAAGCTTGGTGAGCATCCCACAGAAACGAATGCTCCACATGCGGGTTTCACATGCCACCAACTCCACATTCTCACGCAACTTCAGCGCCACAGCCATTTTCAGATAGCCCTCAATGCAAAGGCTCTAGACGCAAATATTGGTGTGAGAGCTAATTCAATCAAGGAAACACTGCATGTTGGTGAAGGGCATATTGAAGAAGGATCAGCCAAGTGGTTCTTGTGGGAGAACAACTCCATTTGGCACACTAACTTCACACACCATCAGGCTTCCAAGCAGCTCTCAAGGAAACTCAGTTTTCACACTCTATGCTTAGTGCCCTTTGAGTGCATTATCTGGGAATGAATCTAGTAGAGCATCCCACAATAACGTATGCTCCACATGCGGGTTTCACGTGCCACCAACTCGACATTCACAGGCAACTTCAGCGCCACAGCCGTTTTCAGATAGCCCTCAATGCAAAGGCTCTAGACGCAAATATTGGTGTGAGAGCTAATTCAATCAAGGAAACACTGCGTGTTGCTGAAGGGCATATTGAAGAAGGATCAGCCGAGTGGTTCTTGTGGGAGAACAACTCCATTTGGCTCACTAACTTCACACACCATCAGGCTTCCAAGCAGCTATCAAGGAATCTCAGTTTTCACACTCTATGCTTAGTGCCCTTTGAGTGCCTAGGACTGAAATGAAGCTTGGTGAGCATCCCACACAAACGAATGCTCCACATGCGGGTTTCACATGCCACCAACTCCACATTCTCACGCAACTTCTGCTCCACAGGTGTTTTCACATAGCCCTCAATGCAAAGGCTCTAGACGCAAATATTGGTGTGAGAGCTAATTTAATCAAGGAAACACTGCATGTTGCTGAAGGGCATATTGAAGAAGGATCAGCCGAGTGGTTCTTGTGGGAGAACAACTCCATTTGGCTCACTAACTTCACACACCATCAGGCTTCCAAGCAGCTCTCAAGGAAACTCAGTTTTCACACTCTATGCTTAGTGCCCTTGGTGTGCCTAGGACTGAAATGAAGCTTGGTGGGCATCCCACACAAACGAATGCTCCACATGCGGGTTTCACATGCCACCAACTCCACATTCTCAGGCAACTTCAGCGCCACAGCCGTTTTCAGATAGCCCTCAATGCAAAGGCTCTAGACGCAAATATTGGTGTGAGAGCTAATTCAATCAAGGAAACACTGCATGTTAGTGAAGGGCATATTGAAGAAGGATCAGCCGAGTGGTTCTTGTGGGAGATCAACTCCATTTGCTTCACTAACTTCACACACCATCAGGCTTCCAAGCAGCTCTCAAGGAAACTCAGTTTTCACACTCTATGCTTAGTGCCCTTTGAGTGAGTAGGACAGAAATGAAGCTTGGTGAGCATCCCACACAAACGAATGCTCCACATGCGGGTTTCACATGCCACCAACTCCACATTCTCACGCAACCTCGGCGCCACAGGTGTTTTCCCATAGCCCTCAATGCAAAGGCTCTAGACGCAAATATTGGTGTGAGAGCTAATTCAATCAAGGAAACACTGCATGTTGCTGAAGGGCATATTGAAAAAGGATCAGCCGAGTGGTTCTTGTGGGAGAACAACTCCATTTGGCTCACTAACTCCACACACCATCAGGCTTCCAAGCAGCTCTCAAGGAAACTCAGTTTTCACACTCTATGCTTAGTGCCCTTTGAGTGCATTATCTAGGAATGAACCTGGTAGAGCATCCCACACAAACGAATGCTCCACATGCGGGTTTCACATGCCACCAACTCCACATTCACAGGCAACTTCAGCGCCACAGCCGTTTTCAAATAGCCAACAATGCAAAGGCTCTAGACGCAAATATTGGTGTGAGAGCTAATTCAATCAAGGAAACACTGCATGTTGGTGAAGGGCATATTGAAGAAGGATCAGCCGAGTGGTTCTTGTGGGAGAACAACTCCATTTGGCTCACTAACTTCACACACCATCAGGCTTCCAAGCAGCTCTCAAGGAAATTCAGTTTTCACACTCTATGCTTAGTGCCCTTTGAGTGCATTATCTAGGAATGAACCTGGTAGAGCATCCCACACAAACGAATGCTCCACATGCGGGTTTCACATGCCACCAACTCCACATTCACAGGCAACTTCAGCGCCACAGCCGTTTTCAGATAGCCCTCAATGCAAAGGCTCTAGACGCAAATATTGGTGTGAGAGCTAATTCAATCAAGGAAACACTGCATGTTGCTGAAGGGCATATTGAAGAAGGATCAGCTGAGTGGTTCTTGTGGGAGAACAACTCCATTTGGCTCACTAACTTCACACACCATCAGGCTTCCAAGCAGCTCTCAAGGAAACTCAGTTTTCACACTCTATGCTTAGTGCCCTTTGTGTGCCTAGGACTGAAATGAGGCTTGGTGAGCATCCCACACAAACGAATGCTCCACATGCGGGTTTCACATGCCACCAACTCCACATTCTCACGCAACCTCTGCGCCACAGGTGTTTTCACATAGCCCTCAATGCAAAGGCTCTAGACGCAAATATTGGTGTGAGAGCTAATTCAATCAAGGAAACACTGCATGTTGGTGAAGGGCATATTGAAGAAGGACCAGCCAAGTGGTTTTTGTGGGAGAACAACTCCATTTGGCTCACTAACTTCACACACCACCAGGCTTCCAAGCAGCTCTCAAGGAAACTCAGTTTTCACACTCGAATGCTTAGTGCCCTTAGTGTGCCTAGGGCTGAAATGAAGCTTGGTGGGCATCCCACACAAACGAATGCTCCACATGCGGGTTTCACATGCCACCAACTCCACATTCACAGGCAACTTCAGCGCCACAGCCGTTTTCAGATAGCCCTCAATGCAAAGGCTCTAGACGCAAATATTGGTGTGAGAGCTAATTCAATCAAGGAAACACTGCATGTTGGTGAAGGGCATATTGAAGAAGGATCAGCCGAGTGGTTCTTGTGGGAGAACAACTCCATTTGGCTCACTAACTTCACACACCATCAGGCTTCCAAGCAGCTCTCAAGGAAACTCAGTTTTCACACTCTATGCTTAGTGCCCTTTGAGTGACTAGGACAGAAATGAACCTTGGTGAGCATCCCACACAAACGAATGCTCCACATGCGGGTTTCACATGCCACCAACTCCACATTCACAGGCAACTTCAGCGCCACAGCCGTTTTCAGATAGCCCTCAATGCAAAGGCTCTAGACGCAAATATTGGTGTGAGAGCTAATTCAATCAAGGAAACACTGCATGTTGGTGAAGGGCATATTGAAGAAGGATCAGCCGAGTGGTTCTTGTGGGAGAACAACTCCATTTGGCTCACTAGCTTCACACACCATCAGGCTTCCAAGCAGCTCTCAAGGAAACTCAGTTTTCACACTCTATGCTTAGTGCCCTTTGAGTGACTAGGACAGAAATGAAGCTTGGTGAGCATCCCACACAAACGAATGCTCCACATGCGGGTTTCACATGCCACCAACTCCACATTCACAGGCAACTTCAGCGCCACAGCCATTTTCAGATAGCCCTCAATGCAAAGGCTCTAGACGCAAATATTGGTGTGAGAGCTAATTCAATCAAGGAAACACTGCATGTTGCTGAAGGGCATATTGAAGAAGGATCAGCCGAGTGGTTCTTGTGGGAGAACAACTCCATTTGCTTCACTAACTTCACACACCATCAGGCTTCCAAGCAGCTCTCAAGGAAACTCAGTTTTCACACTCTATGCTTAGTGCCCTTTGAGTGCATTATCTAGGAATGAACCTGGTAGAGCATCCCACACAAACGAATGCTCCACATGCGGGTTTCACATGCCACCAACTCCACATTCACAGGCAACTTCAGCGCCACAGCCGTTTTCAGATAGCCCTCAATGCAAAGGCTCTAGACGCAAATATTGGTGTGAGAGCTAATTCAATCAAGGAAACACTGCATGTTGGTGAAGGGCATATTGAAGAAGGATCAGCCGAGTGGTTCTTGTGGGAGAACAACTCCATTTGGCTCACTAATTTCACACACCATCAGGCTTCCAAGCAGCTCTCAAGGAAACTCAGTTTTCACACTCTATGCTTAGTGCCCTTTGTGTGCCTAGGACTGAAATGAAGCTTGGTAGAGCATCCCACACAAACGAATGCTCCACATGCGGGTTTCACATGCCACCAACTCCAAATTCTCATGCAACTTCAGCGCCACAGGTGTTTTCACATAGCACTCAATGCAAAGGCTCTAGACTCAAATATTGGTGTGAGAGCTAATTCAATCAAGGAAACACTGCATGTTGGTGAAGGGCATATTGAAGAAGGATCAGCCGAGTGGTTCTTGTGGGAGAACAACTCCATTTGGCTCACTAACTTCACACACCATCAGGCTTCCAAGCAGCTCTCAAGGAAGCTCAGTTTTCACACTCTATGCTTAGTGCCCTTTGAGTGCATTATCTAGGAATGAACCTCGTAGAGCATCCCACACAAACGAATGCTCCACATGCGGGTTTCACATGCCACCAACTCCACATTCTCAGGCAACTTCAGCGCCACAGCCGTTTTCAGATAGCCCTCAATGCAAAGGCTCTAGACGCAAATATTTGTGTGAGAGCTAATTCAATCAAGGAAACACTGCATGTTGGTGAAGGGCATATTGAAGAAGGACCAGCCAAGTGGTTCTTGTGGGAGAACAACTCCATTTGCTTCACTAACTTCACACACCATCAGGCTTCCTAGCAGCTCTCAAGGAAACTCAGTTTTCACACTCTATGCTTAGTCCCCTTTGAGTGACTAGGACAGAAATGAAGCTTGGTGAGCATCCCACACAAACGAATGCTCCACATGCGGGTTTCACATGCCACCAACTCCACATTCACAGGCAACTTCAGCGCCACAGCCATTTTCAGATAGCCCTCAATGCAAAGGCTCTAGACGCAAATATTGGTGTGAGAGCTAATTCAATCAAGGAAACACTGCATGTTGGTGAAGGGCATATTGAAGAAGGATCAGCCGAGGGGTTCTTGTGGGAGAACAACTCCATTTGGCTCACTAACTTCACACACCATCAGGCTTCCAAGCAGCTTTCATGGAACCTCAGTTTTCACACTCTATGCTTAGTGCCCTTTGAGTGCATTATCTAGGAATGAACGTGGTAGAGCATCCCACACAAACGAATGCTCCACATGCGGGTTTCACATGCCACCAACTCCACATTCACAGGCAACTTCAGCGCCACAGCCGTTTTCAGATAGCCCTCAATGCAAAGGCTCTAGACGCAAATATTGGTGTGAGAGCTAATTCAATGAAGGAAACACTGCATGTTGGTGAAGGGCATATTGAAGAAGGACCAGCCAAGTGGTTCTTGTGGGAGAACAACTCCATTTGGCTCACTAACTTCACACACCATCAGGCTTCCAAGCAGCTCTCAAGGAAACTCAGTTTTCACACTCTATGCTTAGTCCCCTTTCACTGCATTATCTAGGAATGAACCTGGTAGAGCATCCCACACAAACGAATGCTCCACATGCGGGTTTCACATGCCACCAACTCCACATTCACAGGCAACTTCAGCGCCACAGCCGTTTTCAGATAGCCCTCAATGCAAAGGCTCTAGACGCAAATATTGGTGTGAGAGCTAATTCAATCAAGGAAACACTGCATGTTGGTGAAGGGCATATTGAAGAAGGATCAGCCGAGTGGTTCTTGTGGGAGAACAACTCCATTTGGCTCACTAGCTTCACACACCATCAGGCTTCCAAGCAGCTCTCAAGGAAACTCAGTTTTCACACTCTATGCTTAGTGCCCTGTCACTGCATTATCTAGGAATGAACCTGGTAGAGCATCCCACACAAACGAATGCTCCACATGCGGGTTTCACATGCCACCAACTCCACATTCTCAGGCAACTTCAGCGCCACAGCCGTTTTCAGATAGCCCTCAATGCATAGGCTCTAGACGCAAATATTGGTGTTAGAGCTAATTCAATCAAGGAAACACTGCATGTTGGTGAAGGGCATATTGAAGAAGGATCAGCCGAGTGGTTCTTGTGGGAGAACAACTCCATTTGCTTCACTAACTTCACACACCATCAGGCTTCCTAGCAGCTCTCAAGGAAACTCAGTTTTCACACTCTATGCTTAGTGCCGTTTGAGTGCATTATCTATGAATGAACCTGGTAGAGCATCCCACACAAACGAATGCTCCACATGCGGGTTTCACATGCCACCAACTCCACATTCACAGGCCTCTTCTGCGCCACAGCCGTTTTCAGATAGCCCTCAATGCAAAGGCTCTAGACACAAATATTGGTGTGAGAGCTAATTCAATCAAGGAAACACTGCATGTTGGTGAAGGGCATATTGAAGAAGGATCAGCCGAGTGGTTCTTGTGGGAGAACAACTCCATTTGGCTCACTAACTTCACACACCATCAGGCTTCCAAGCAGCTCTCAAGGAAACTCAGTTTTCACACTCTATGCTTAGTGCCCTTTCACTGCACTATCTAGGAATGAACCTGGTAGAGCATCCCACACAAACGAATGCTCCACATGCGGGTTTCACATGCCACCAACTCCACATTCTCACGCAACTTCTGCGCCACAGGTGTTTTCACATAGCCCTCAATGCAAAGGCTCTAGACGCAAATATTGGTGTGAGAGCTAATACAATCAAGGAAACACTGCATGTTGGTGAAGGGCATATTGAAGAAGGATCAGCCGAGTGGTTCTTGTGGGAGAACAACTCCATTTGGCTCACTAACTTCACACACCATCAGGCTTCCAAGCAGCTCTCAAGGAAACTCATTTTTCACACTCTATGCTTACTGCCCTTTGAGTGACTAGGACAGAAATGAACCTTGGTGAGCATCCCACACAAACGAATGCTCCACATGCGGATTTCACATGCCACCAACTCCACATTCACAGGCAACTTCAGTGCCACAGCCATTTTCAGATAGCCCTCAATGCAAAGGCTCTAGACGCAAATATTGGTGTGAGAGCTAATTCAATCAAGGAAACACTGCATGTTGGTGAAGGGCATATTGAAGAAGGATGAGCCGAGTGGTTCTTGTGGGAGAACAACTCCATTTGGCTCACTAACTTCACACACCATCAGGCTTCCAAGCAGCTCTCAAGGAAACTCAGTTTTCACACTCTATGCTTTGTGCCCTTTGAGTGCATTATCTAGGAATGAACCTGGTAGAGCATCCCACAATAACGAATGCTCCACATGCGGGTTTCACATGCCACCAACTCCACATTCACAGGCAACTTCAGCGCCACAGCCGTTTTCAGATAGCCCTGAATGCAAAGGCTCTAGACGCAAATATTGGTGTGAGAGCTAATTCAATGAAGGAAACACTGCATGTTGGTGAAGGGCATATTGAAGAAGGATCAGCCGAGTGGTTCTTGTGGGAGAACAACTCCGTTTTGCTCACTAACTTCACACACCATCAGGCTTCCAAGCAGCTCTCAAGGAAACTCAGTTTTCACACTCTATGCTTAGTGCCCTTTGAGTGCATTATCTAGGAATGAACCTGGTAGAGCATCCCACACAAACGAATGCTCCACATGCGGGTTTCACATGCCAATAACTCCACATTCACAGGCAACTTCAGTGCCACAGCCGTTTTCAGATAGCCCTGAATGCAAAGGCTCTAGACGCAAATATTGATGTGAGAGCTAATTCAATCAAGGAAACACTGCATGTTGGTGAAGGGCATATTGAAGAAGGATCAGCCGAGTGGTTCTTGTGGGAGAACAACTCCATTTGGCTCACTAACTTCACACACCATCAGGCTTCCAAGCAGCTCTCAAGGAAACTCAGTTTTCACACTCTATGCTTAGTGCCCTTTCATTGCACTATCTAGGAATGAACCTTTGTGAGCATCCCACACAAACGAATGCTCCACATGCGGGTTTCACATGCCACCAACTCCACATTCACAGGCAACTTCTGCGCCACAGGTGTTTTCACATAGCCCTCAATGCATAGGCTCTAGACGCAAATATTGGTGTGAGAGCTAATTCAATCAAGGAAACACTGCATGTTGGTGAAGGGCATATTGAAGAAGGATCAGCCGAGTGGTTCTTGTGGGAGAACAACTCCATTTGGCTCACTAACTTCACACACCATCAGGCTTCCAAGCAGCTCTCAAGGAAACTCAGTTTTCACACTCTATGCTTAGTGCCCTTTGAGTGCATTATCTAGGAATGAACCTGGTAGAGCATCCCACACAAACGAATGCTCCACATGCGGGTTTCACATGCCACCAACTCCACATTCACAGGCAACTTCAGCGCCACAGCCGTTTTCAGATAGCCCTCAATGCAAAGGCTCTAGACGTAAATATTTGTATGAGAGCTAATTCAATCAGGGAAACGCTGCATGTTGCTGAAGGGCATATTGAAGAAGGATCAGCCGAGTGGTTGTTGTGGGAGAACAACTCCATTTGCTTCACTAACTTCACACACCATCAGGCTACCTAGCAGCTCTCAAGGAAACTCAGTTTTCACACTCTATGCTTAGTGCCGTCTGAGTGCATTATCTAGGAATGAACCTGGTAGAGCATCCCACACAAACGAATGCTCCACATGCGGGTTGCACATGCCACCAACTCCACATTCACAGGCAACTTCAGCGCCACAGCCGTTTTCAGATAGCCCTCAATGCAAAGGCTCTAGACGCAAATATTGGTGTGAGAGCTAATTCAATCAAGGAAACACTGCATGTTGGTGAAGGGCATATTGAAGAAGGATAAGCCGAGTGGTTCTTGTGGGAGAACAACTCCATTTGGCTCACTAGCTTCACACACCATCAGGCTTCCAAGCAGCTCTCAAGGAAACTCAGTTTTCACACTCTATGCTTAGTGCCCTTTGAGTGACTAGGATAGAAATGAACCTTTGTGAGCATCCCACACAAACGAATGCTCCACATGCGGGTTTCACATGCCACCAACTCCACATTCTCAGGCAACTTCAGCGCCACAACCGTTTTCAGATACCCCACAATGCAAAGGCTCTAGACGCAAATATTGGTGTGAGAGCTAATTCAATCAAGGAAACACTGCATGTTGGTGAAGGGCATATTGAAGAAGGATGAGCCGAGTGGTTCTTGTGGGAGAACAACTCCATTTGGCTCACTAACTTCACACACCATCAGGCTTCCAAGCAGCTCTCAAGGAAACTCAGTTTTCACACTCTATGCTTAGTGCCCTTTCACTGCACTATCTAGGAATGAACCTGGTAGAGCATCCCACACAAACGAATGCTCCACATGCGGGTTTCACATGCCACCAACTCCACATTCTCACGCAACTTCTGCGCCACAGGTGTTTTCACATAGCCCTCAATGCAAAGGCTCTAGACGCAAATATTGGTGTGAGAGCTAATTCAATCAAGGAAACACTGCATGTTGGTGAAGGGCATATTGAAGAAGGATCAGCCGAGTGGTTCTTGTGGGAGAACAACTCCATTTGGCTCACTAACTTCACACACCATCAGGCTTCCAAGCAGCTCTCAAGGAAACTCAGTTTTCACACTCTATGCTTACTGCCCTTTGAGTGACTAGGACAGAAATGAACCTTGGTGAGCATCCCACACAAACGAATGCTCCACATGCGGATTTCACATGCCACCAACTCCACATTCACAGGCAACTTCAGTGCCACAGCCATTTTCAGATAGCCCTCAATGCAAAGGCTCTAGACGCAAATATTAGTGTGAGAGC